>NC_134483.1:247790848-247863348 GCF_040206685.1 Ascaphus truei
GAGAGCTAATGCCGAAAAAAAAGTGTGTGGTGTGTGTGTGTGTGTGTGTGTGTGTGTGTGTGTGTGTGTGTGTGTGTGTGTGTGTGTGTGTGTGTGTGTGTGTGTGTGTGTGTGTGTGGTGGTAGTGGGTGTGGGGGGGTGTAATAGAGAGAGGACAGTTAAATTGCAAAAATCTCTGAAAGAGCTAGTTTTGTTATAATTGCGTCTATTATGATTGGAAATGCTGAGTATGTTTGTGTGTGTTTAACATTTTGTCATTTTAGAGCTACTTGGAGATGGTAACATTTGGTTTAATCTGTTCTTCATCGTTAATTTATTTCATTGGTTCCACCAACAAGATGTACTCGATAAAAGAAGCTTCAAATGATCACCCTTTTGTTTGGTCAGCAGCATGCTACCTATTGCAAACTAAACGGGTTAAAAACGAGCAGAATGAATGGTACAGCAATGAAATGATAACCAGTTAGTGTTGGTCTGTCCTTACATATAGAGTTGAATGCTGCCGCTAATTATGTTAAAATAAATTATCACATCAATACTATGATCCCATGGTTTGTGGGATGGAGCAGTAACATCCACAATAAGCGAGTAACATTTTGGCAAATATCTAAAATCGAATATATGTGTTTTCCTAAATGTGCCTTCAGAGGTCATATACATACCAGTGATCATATATGCGGGTATATACTTTTGTACCGCACAAGAAGCATACAGTAAATGTAGGATGATTTACGTTTACATAAGATGATTGCATATGGCAGCAAAGTATACAGCTCCTGTCGCATTGACTTCCATGTTCTTTTCACTCTTATCATTATCTCCTTTTTATTCTTATTTTTTAATCCTTTGTAGACATATCGTTTATTCCAAGCAGAGCATGGCTCACAGACACGCCACACACAATAACCCGACATTAACAATAATCCGCCCGGAAATATACAATGTTGAGTTAAATTGTAATGTTGTAGCCCAAAAAGTTATAATTGCATTATCTTGAAAATAAAGATATCTGGAAAAATCAGAATATGCACCCCAGTTTCAGATTGCACAGGGGACAGAAAATCAATGACATGTCAGTAAACAGATAAAAAATGGTGACATATACCCATAAGGATATATATATATATATATATATATATATATATATATATATATATATATATATATATATAAAAGGATATATATATATATGGATATATATATATATATATATATATATATATAGCAAATGGAAATATTACTGTATGCTCATATATATATATGTATATATATATATACATACATATATATATATGTTACATGGGTGAAATGGTATTTAAAAATAGCTCTTTATTTCGCTGGGACTACAAAATATGTATTTCTTCAAAGAGACTGAGAATATGTTGTAGTGTAATATATCTGTGACAGGCAGAGTATCTATTTTAGCTTAAAAAAAAAGGAAATAAGTAAAGGGATGCCTTTCTCTTTAATTTGATTTAATCTATTTGCAATAAAATCATATTCATATTTGCCCAGCAACTATACAGAAACTCTAACAGCATTGTGCTAGGGATCAACTAGATGTCAGTGTAAAATAAAGGTGTATTTAGTGTATATTTTTGATCAATTGAAGCTTTAACAGGTCAGTGTAAAATATCTATTTTTCTTGTACAGTGAATTCAATCTAGTGTAAGAGTCCGTGTAAAAAATTACCTTTAAATCTGTATTATGTGTATAAAGACAACATATGCTATTTAAGTTTTTGTTACTGCTGTCATTATTACCTTGGTTATTAAGCAAGACATACAAATACATACAAATACCAACACTACATGTTATTTATAGTATGGGGTACCCTTATGTAATGATTTAAGAAGGCAAAAAAAGAATACCAGACTAGGGCAGTGTAAAAGGTATTGAGTGGAACAGTTAATTGGGCAATTTTGTTCAATAACGGCAAGTCTTGGAATTGAATCACAGCAGGGTGGGTACTTGTTCCAGAATTCATGTGGTGTATATCAGCAAAATGTCAAATGAATGCCAGGGCACAGGTTTTGTTATAGGAATGGAACACAAGAAATAGGAAATCCTGTTATGGCTTTAGATGGTGAACACAGTGAAATAAAATAATAAGATACTTTGACCTTCTGCATTTCAACCTATTAAAGTGTGCACACATTCCAAACACCTCTTCAGTGTCACCAGCTGTCACCCCCCAGCCTCACTCTTTCTATTACATGTAAGACATATAGGGAATCTGGGTCAACCATTTTCCAAAGCTACAACCTTTTTTGCAAATGATCCCTTTATTTAACAACACATAATATAAGCCTCTGTAATAAAATCATATTTTAAATTTTATTGAGCGCAACATTTTCAGTGGTAATAAGTATTACAAACCTTCATGAAGTGTGCATGTTGTACATAAGTAGCTCTTGATGTGACTTCATACATGACAAATAGTTTGTTATTTGAAATTAAATTTGACGCTTTGCGTCATGTTGAAAATTTGATGGGTATTTTTTATTTATTTATACCTAGCGTTAGTAAATATATATGATTAGTGTCATATTATTTATAATAGCCATACTATGAAAATATAAAATGTTGTTCAACGCTGTGCAGTAGCAAATGCATTTTTGGTTATTACATAGCAACATAATTTTGCGCTAATAAAAAAATAGACTTTTTAGGGTTTGTCCAAGGTTCAACTTGGTGGACAAATACAATTAAAAAAAATATGTAAATTAACATCTGTGTGTCAAGCGTATTCAATTTCTGTGCACCAAAATATTTGACTAAAACCATTTTTGACACTTAATAGGTGTAGTACATAGGCGCACACAAGCGCAAATAAATGTGAAATTTCTGTGCATTCATTTATTTAAAGCAGTTTGCATACTGTTTGAAAACACATTTAAAATTAAATGGCCATCTGCAATAATGTTTTTTGTTGTTGTTGCAATATGTATACACAAGTGTAGTATTTGTTATCGTTAAAATATTGTTTTGTGTGATTACTACTGAGAAATATATTAAAATAAATATTTCTAATAACCTTTAGCCTATTGCTTTTGTTAATTATACGCCTTATATAGTTTATATTTACATGTCTTGCATGAAATTACTGTAGCTGTTAATGTGCCCTTAGGTTGTTATGGCCGGGTTCTAAAGCAACAAAAAAAGATGAATGATCTTTTGGATAATAAATGTACATATATTTAACACTATTCATCTCCTTTTACTGTAAATAAAATACTTAACACATACACTTTGTTGTGATCCTTGCCTATTTTGTAACACATATAGGGGATAATTTATCAAAGTCTCCAGGCTGCAATGCAAGGGGGCACCAGATTTATCATTTGGGACCATTGTGGGGCTAGAAGCACTAAGCTTCATTAAGTTAGGGCAAATAACGTGACATTACCGAAATAGGTAATGCACATTAGTTCCCCTCAGTTTAATAGGTATTCACTAAGCTAATTATATACAAAAACAACAACCATTAGGGCCCTCATTAGAATATGGCTAACACCGGGATAAGACAATCCACTAGGTAGCCACAATGGTACTCATCCTAGTAGATGGCCACCATTTTCAGGGCAATAAACAAAGCCCACCAAGAGGACAGAACCATAAAAAAAACATACATTACCCATGCCGATTGATACATCTTATACTATATTAGTGAAAGCACTGTATGCATGCCTGCCTGTCTGGATGTCCGGTGTCCTTAGGGGAAATCTCATTGGTTCCTAGAGCCGCCCACCCCCGCACACCTCTCATTGGCCTGAGGCGGAGTGACGGGCCACACACACACACACACACACACACACACACACACACACACACACACACACACACACACACACACACACACACACACACACACACACACACACACACACACACACACACACACACTCCACCCTCCTCAACGCACACACACACACACACACACACTCTCCACCCTCCTCAACGCACACACACACACACACACACACACACACACACACACACACACACACACACACACACACACACACACACACTCCACCCTCCTCAACACACACACACACACACACACACACACACACTCCACCCTCCTCAACGCACACACACACACACACACACACACACACACACACACACACACACACACACACACACACACACACACACACACACACACACACACACACTCCACCCTCCTCAACACACACACACACACACACACACACACACACACACACACACTCCACCCTCCTCAACACCCCCCCCCCCTTAACACACACACTCCACCCTCCTTAACGGCTGCCCGGCCTTGACCCCCCCCCCCGCCCTTCCCGGCGACTGGCCCGCAACAACGGAACCCCCCCTATCACCACTCCGCGGGACCTCAACATCACCCTCTCTCCCGGTGCTCACCCTCTCCCCCGGTGCTCCCTCCCACAGACCGCTCCACCCCCAGAGCACTCTCTCGCCGCTCTCACCTTCAGGCCTAGAGGCCGCGCCCCCAGCTCACCATCTCCGCGAGCGCTGCTCCGGCTCTCTCAGTCGGGAGCTGTACGGGCCGGCTGCCCACACCACCTCCTCACCTGAGCGTCTCAGCTCCGCCTCGCCGGGGGGAACGGAGGTCGCCGAGGAACCCGAGGAGGAGCGCGGCCCGGTGCGAGGTAAGTAAACGCAGGGGAAGGGATCTTTCACCCCCCCGGCCCTTCAACCCCCCCGGCCCGGCTTCACCCGGCCCGGCGCTTCCCCCGGCCCGGCGCTTCACCCCCCCCCCCCGGCCTGGCCTTTCACCCAGCCCGGCCCTTCACCCCCCCCCGGCCCGGCCCTTAACCCCCCCCCGGCCAGCCCTTCACCCCCCCGGCCTGGCCCTTCACCCCCCCGGCTGGGCCCTTCACCCCCCCCCGGACCTGCCCTTCACCCCCCCCCGGCCAGCCCTTCACCCCCCCGGCCTGGCCCTTCACCCCCCCGGCTGGGCCCTTCACCCCCCCGGCCATGCCCTTCACCCCCCCCCCCCGGCCATGCCCTTCACCCCCCCCCCTGGCCATGCCCTTCACCCCCCCCGTCCATGCCCTTCACCCCCCCCAGCCCTGCCCTTCACCCCCTCCGGCCCTGCCCTTCACCCCCTCCAGCCCTGCTCTTCACCCCCTCCGGCCCTGCTCTTCGCCCCCTCCGGCCCTGCTCTACGGCCCCTCCGGCCCTGCTCTTCGCCCCCTCCGGCCCTGCCCTTCACCCCCATCCCCACCCTCCTTGCCCTTCGCCCCCATCCCCACCCTCCCTGCCCTTCGCCCCCATCCCCACCCTCCCTGCCCTTTGCCCCCACCCTCCCTGCCCTTCGCCCCTGCCCTTCGCCGCCACTCTCCCTGCCCTTCGCCCCCACTCTCCCTGCCCTTCGCCCCCACCCTCCTGCTCTCTGCCCCCACCCTCCTGCCCTTCGCCCCCACCCTCCTGCCCTTCACCCCCACCCTTCCTGCCCTTCACCCCCACCCTCCCTGCCCTTCGCCCCCACCCTCCTGCTCTTCGCCCCCACCCTCCTGCCCTTCGCCCCCACCCTCCTGCCCTTCACCCCCACCCTCCCTGCCCTTCGCCCCCACCCTCCCTGCCCTTCGCCCCCACGCCCCCCTCCCTGCCCTTTGCCCTCTCGTCCCCCTCCCTGCCCTTTGCCCCCTTGTCCCCCTCCCTGCCCTTTGCCCCCTCGCCCCCCTCCCTGCCCTTTGCCCCCTCGCCCCCCTCCCTGCCCTTTGCCCCCTCGCCCCCCTCCCTGCCCTTCGCCCCCTCGCCCCCCTCCCTGCCCTTCGCCCCCTCGCCCCCCTCCCTGCCCTTCACCCCCTTCGCCCCCCTCCCTGCCCTTCGCCCCCTCCCTGCCCTTTGCCCCTCTCCCTGCCCTTCCCTGCCTCTCCACGCCCCCCGCCCCAGCAATCACGGGCAATGCCGGGTTTATCAGCTAGTTTTTTTTAAAGTACAAATTAAAAAAACATTAAAAAAAATTATCCACAGGCTCGATGTCCTATGAAATAAAAACTTCCAGAGAAATAAAATGTAAAAATGAATCTAGGCCCTGTGGTCTACTTGTAAACCGAGGCCATCCATGGCCTGACAACTTGGGATCCTCATCTTGACCGACACCCTCAATCCTCAATTTATTGTAGAGTCTTCATCTGCAACTATTTCTTCTTTTCATCTTCGTTTCTTCTTTCTTCATCTGTTCCTCTAGACGTCTTCTGTCATCTTTCTTCAGCCACTGGATGTGGCCTCTGCTATGAGTTCCAGTCTTCTGTGAAAGCCCTGGCAACAAATGTTAGAGCAACAGATGTCAGATTGCATGTTGTAACATGTCCTTTCCACCATAACTTATGACAGCACTGATTTTGCCACCCAAGCTTCCCTGGTTAGCAAAATCTGGGATTTCATAACTAATAAGCGGCAATAATTGATTAGCTGATGTTTATTTATTTATTTATAAAATGTTTTACCAGGAAGACATTAAGAGTTACCTCTCGTTTTCAAGTATGTCCTGGGCATAGAGTTAAGTTGACAAATAATACATAGATACAAATACATCGTTACATACGTGAACAGGGTATACATTATATACAAGACATTGCATGCACAGTTAGAGATAATATATATTATAGGCATATGTAACAGTTACAGACCAGATTAAAATGTGAGACAGTCTTAGTTTCGAAAGAACTTAGACTGGTGGTGGCTGTGAGAGTCTCCAGGAGACTGTTCCAGTTTTGTGGTGCACGGTAAGAGAAGGAGGAGCGACCGGATACTTTGCTGAACCTTGGGACCATGAACAGTCTTTTGGAGTCAGATCTCAGATGATAAGTGCTGCACGTGGAGCTTGTTCAGATAGGCAGGTAGCTTGCCCAGAAAGTATTTGAAGGCAAGACAAGAAAAGTGAACTTTGCGCCTAGACTCAAGTGCTGACCAATCTAGTTCTTTGAGCATTTCGCAGTGATGTGTGTTGTAGTTACATTGGAAAACACAATGGCATATTGAATTGTAGAGGGTATCAAGTTTGCTAAGGTGGTTTTGGGTTGCCGAGCCATATACTATTTCTCCATAGTCGATAATTGGCATTAGCATCTGCTGTGCGATACGCTTTCTGAACAGCCAACTTAGGGAGGATTTGTTCCTGTAAAGTACACCTAGTTTAGCATAGGTTTTGTATGTCAGGGTATCAATGTGCCTCCTAAATGTTAAATGGGAGTCAAACCATATGCCCAAGTATTTAAAACTAGGAACAGGAGTTAGGGTGGTGTTAGCGTTGGTTTTGATCTGGAGCTCAGTCATTGGAAGCTTTAAGAATTTAGCCTTGGCCCCAAATACCATTGTTACAGTCTTGTCAGTGTTTAAAAATAGTTTGTTTTGGGAAATCAAATTTTCAAGTCTCAAAAAGTCAGCATGTGCTGTAGTATGTGATTCCAAGGAACTCCTCTGTTCTAATCAATCTGTTTGACGAAAGATAAGTACCTCCTCTGAATAAGGCCTGGAAACTCCTTGAGGGTGATTCCCCAATCAACATATTTTTGCTATGTGTTTTATTTTTGCTATGTGTCTATTTCTTACGTGAATTTTGACTATTTAAAAAATAGATTCTGTTTGATAAAAGTTCCTGCTGCCCATTCTGCTTATACCTTTTAGACACACCTAGCATTGCAACAATCCACAACCATTTACTTGCTCTGACAGACTAAACATTAATTTATCTAATTTATTGGTTGGGACCCTTCGATCCAGGAGAGAGGGGACTATACATATATACATCGCCTAAAGAAGAGATCAGTGTATCTCGAAAGCTCGCACAAAAAAAATCATTTTTTCAGCCACAGAACGGTATCGAGTATTTGTTTTTGATTTTATATATATATACAGTCATGTGAAAAAGAAAGTACACCCTCTTTGAATTCCATGGTTTTACATATCAGGAAATAATAACAATCATCTGTTCCTTAGCAGGTCTAAAAATTAGATAAATACAACCTCAGATGAACAACAACAACACATAACATATTACACTATGTGATGATTTATTTAACAAAAATAAATCCAAAATGAAGAAGCTATGTGTGAAAAACTAAGTACACCCTTACTGCTTCCATAGGAATTAAGATGCTAAGTAGCAGACAGGTGCTGCTAATCAAATGCCCTTGATGAATTGATCATCAGCAAGTGTGATCACCTCTATAAAAGCCGAAGTTTTAGCAGTTTGCTAGTCTGGAGCATTCAGGTGTGTGTTAACACAATGCCAAGGAGGAAAGACATCAGCAATGATCTTAGAGAAGCAATTGTTGCTGCCCATCAATCTGGGAAGCGTTATAAGGCCATTTCCAAACAATTTAAAGTCCATCATTCTACAGTGAGAAAGATTATTAAAAAGTGGAAAACATTCAAGACGATTGCCAATCTTCCCATGAGTGGACATCCCAGCAAATTCACCCCATGGTCAGACCGTGCAATGCTCAGAGAAATTGCAAAATACCCAAGAGTTACATCTCAGACTCTACAGGCCTCAGTTAGCATGTTAAATGTTCAAGTTCATGACAGTACAATTAGAAAAAGACTGAACAAGTATGGTTTGATGGAAGGGTTGCCAGGAGAAAGCCTCTTCTCTCTAAAAAGAACATGGCAGCACGGCTTAGGTTTGCAAAGGTGCATCTGAACAAACCACAAGACTTCTGGAACAATGTCCTTTGAACAGACGAGACCAAGGTGGAGATGTTTGGCCATAATGCACAGCGCCAGGTTTGGCAAAAACCAAACACAGCATATCAGCACAAACACCTCATAGCAACTGTCAAGCCCGGTGGTGGAGGGGTGATGATTTGGGCTTGTTTTTGCAGCCACAGGACCTGGGAACCTTGCAGTCATTGAGTCGACCATGAACTCCTCTGTATACCAAAGTATTCTACAGTCAAATGTGAGGCCATCTGTCTGACAGCTAAAGCTTGGCTGAAATTTGGTCATGCAACAGGACAATGATCCCAAGCACACCAGCAAATCTACAACAGAATGGCTGAAAAAGAAAAGAATCAAGGTGTTGCAATGGCCCAGTCAAAGTCCAGACCTCAACCCGATTGAAATGCTGTGGCTGGACCTTAAGAGAGCTGTGCATAAACAAATGCCCACAAACCTCAATGAACTGAAGCAACGTTGTAAAGAAGAGTGGGACAAAATTCCTCCACAACGATGTGAGAGACTGATAAAGTCATACAGAAAATGATTACTTCAAGTTATTGCTGCAAAAGGTGGTTCTACAAGCTATTGAATCATAAGGTGTACTTAGTTTTTCACACATGGCTTCTCCATTTTTGTTAAATAAATCATGACACGGTGTAATATGTCATGTGTTGTTGTTCATCTGAGGTTGTATTTACCCAATTTTAAGACCTGCTAAGGAACAGATGATTGTTATTATGTCCTGATATATAAAACCATGGAATTCAAAGAGGGTGTACTTTCTGACGAAGTTGAGACATTAGAGGGTCTGACGTAAACAGCATTAGGGTCTAAGCAGCCATTTTGTCTGACTATTTTTGTCAGCCATCTTGTTATTGTTCTAGTCCTTGTCTGTCATTTATGTTGTAATGTGCTGTGTTTGTGTCATCCATTTTGTCTTCTGTCTGTATGAAAGCTGCATGAAAGTTATAGTGGGTTAAAAGATTTTTCGCTCTCAGTGTTTACCAGCTCTGGCCAGCCCAGCTGCAGAAGGAGGGAGGGGGCATACAGCCATGAGGAGTGAGATTAGAATTAGAGAAGATTTCTCACATTTAAGTGCCAGGTAAAGTCTTGAGAAGTGAGATCAGAATTAGAACCAACTTCTCAGCATTCGAGTGTCTGGTGGACTCAGAGATAGAAATCATTTCTCACATTCAACCCCTTAAAGAATGTATGTATCATTTAATTTTTTGTTATGTATTACAAGATTATGTCATTTTAGTTGACGCACTTACATCATTTGTTATGTATTACAAACTTACATCAGTTTTAGTATTGTTATGTATTACAAAATGATGTCATATTTAGTGACGCACAAGCCCCCCCATAAAGGGGTGGAGCTTTAGTTTTTAGGGTATAAATGTATCTCATACCGTATTATCTGGGAGAGAGCTTTTTGTTTTGAAGCTGTCTCCACTGTGTGCACTCTGAATAAACTCATTTGATAACTAAAATGTTTTTTGTAACATTTTTACAACTTTCACATTTATTTTTCACATGATTGTATATGTATATATATATATGTATATATCTATATCTATATCTATATATATATATATATATATATATATATATATATATATATATATATATATATATATATACATACATACATACATACATACATACATACATACATACACACACACATACACACTGGAAAACCAACGCCAACAAATATGTGTAATAGTATTTTTTTGTTGAATATTTGATTGTTTAAGGTGTATGCAGTGGTTTATTTCCAATTAGTGATGTCAGTAACAGCTGATGGGGGAACAGAGAAAGGAAACAGTGCGAAAATCAGACCTAAGGACTTTAACAGCTTACCCACGTAGCTTTAGCGCAGAGGCAGAGACGCCGATATTTGTGGGTTCCAGCACAGCCCTAAAAGCTGATCTACATTGCCATAACAGCAAAGTAAAGATACCAACATCTGTGGCTTTCATCACAGCGTACAGCTGATCAACACTGCTTAGACATCAGGACAGAATCGCCTGCTCTCATGGGTTTTTTTCCATCATTGACAACAGCTGATCCATCTCAGCATCAAGACAGAGACGTTGATATCTGCGGCTTCTATTGCAGTTCTTGGATTGTTATCCGACATGCCGTTAACTTCTGCTACACTGTGAGTAGCCCTTCACCATTGTTTGATACCAATATACAGGTACCAAACAGTACAGTACTTTACTATATTGGTCTCTTTCCTTTATTTCAGAAGTCTATAAAAATCACCTATTCCAACATTTATTATACCAATATACATTTATATTCATATATTGTCTAGGTTCATAATAGTATTTTTTTTGTTGAATATTTGATTGTTTAAGGTGTATGCAGTAGTTGATTTCCCATTAGTGACGTCAGTAACAGCTGATGGGAGGAACAGAGAGAGGAAACAGCGCGAAAATCAGATCTAAGGGCATGAACAGCTGAAAAATGCTGCTTCAGCGCAGAGACGCTGACATTTGTGGGTTCCAGCGCAGCTCTAAAAGCTGATCTACACTGCTATAACAGCAAAGTAAAGATCATTTTGGGGCAGCAAACTTTCCCTTTCCCCCTCCAACCCCCCACCCAATATACAGAGAATGTTTGGTTGTGGCCATAACACCACCGGGACACGTCTCCCCAGGGCAGCTCCCTGCTGCAGAAAAGCAGGTCTTCCGCTCCTGACCGCTCTGATAAGCCAGTTCTGATAAGTGCATCTTTAAATGTCCCACGCAGGACATTTAAAGATGGTGCGTCGGAGTGGCAGGTCTAGGCTCTGTAGTGGTCCCACACTGGACATTTAAACCTGTACTTATCAGACCTAGCTTGTGGGCGCTAGAGCGGGCAGTTGGGCGCAGAGCAGACATCCCGTCAAAAGGTCCCGGTGGCATTGTGGTCATAGCCAAATGTCCTAGACCAGATTCAGAGGCCCCCCGCTCTCTTCCTCACTGATTGTCGGGTGGAGAGTGTGTGGTCTTTGTAAAATTCTTACCTCCATTATGCTGCCCTCCTCCCTCTTCAGCAATACTCACTGTGGTCTGGGAATGGAGAAGGTAGAATTATCGTAATCCGAAGCCATGGTCAAGGAGGAGAGAAAGTGGGAGTCAAGGTACAAGCTGTGGTCAAAAATAGAAACAAGACAAGATAGGGCAGAAGGTAACTTGAGGTTAGCACATGAAAACATAAACAGGGTTTATTCTCAGCCAGTTTGCCAGAGGGCTGGCTGAGCATACAAAGCACAAGCAGCCAATGGTAAAGCAGCAGGAGGCTGAGAGCAATAAGTCATTAGATGTATGCTGTCCACTGATAGGCCGGAGTGGAATGCACTACAGGTGTGAAGCAGCTGATGAGAGTATTAGCCCTTTGTTTGCCTGTGGCCGTGCGGCGCCTGCGCGTTGGTGGCGTGGACGCACGCTGCCCGTGTTGTCACTGGGGCGGAGCCTGAGGTCAGTCTCTGGTGTGTCTCCCGTCCAGGTGGTGCGCCGCCTGCGTGCAGGTTGTAGCTGACGTGCATCACTCATGACATCTCGGGATGCATCACGGGGGCGGGGCCTAAGCACGATCCTGACAGAAATATGGTGAAAGTGGTAATAATCGCACGTACATCAATATAGATTAAAAACAGGCAATAAATGTATTTAGGAACATGTTACCAACAGCATTCAGCAGGGCCCCTCATCTGATGGACATTAATGGTATCCGATGATAAAGGATTAGCTCCAAACAGCCTTATGTTGTTGTATACAGCTGGATCCTGATGTTGGGGAACCGCGATGTCCTGCTCGTTTCTCCAAGGAGTCCGCACTGGTAAGTAGGGCAACAGGTGAAGGATTGGCTTCCTGAAAAATCATGAAGGTAAAAGATATTAATATACCTTACAAATGTTAAAATGTAACATCGTGTAAGTAACACTAAGTAGAGAAATATACAAATATGACTCATATAATCCTATCAAATTACTAGAATCTTAAGAGAAAAATCTCCAAGAATTGATACTAGTCAAGTATGAAAATTAAAAAATAAATATAATATTTATACCGCAAAATACTGTGCAAAATAACTATTATCCAGATAGGGATAATAGATTATCTGCCCATTATTAAACACATTAACTAGCATAATAAAATAAATAAAGTTCTACTCACCTCATCAATAAGAAGCCCCCTCGCCAGCAAAATCCGTGTCCTCCATTGCCAACTAAATACATAGCCAATACATTGCAATTACATTTTGAGATCAATTAACCCCTTAATCACCTTATCGGATAATAGCCGCAAAGGTAATTAAGGGGTTAAGCCACCCTGGCTCGATACCCACCCTTCACCCATTCATTTATACAGTGGCTTCATCATGCAACTATATATATACACACACACATATATATATATATATATATATACACACACACACACACACACACACACACATGATGAACCAATATACAAATAAATGTGTAAGGGTTATCAAAAACATGCTCTAATAAAAATACCACTTCTCCATATCAGCCACAGTCAAATAAAATCCTATTTCCGAAAAAATCAAATCTCATCTTCTAATCTAAAGCATCAAATGCCAATCAAAACATTGAATTTACATTGTATACATGATGCATACAATCTATGCACCATGTACACTCTGCAAATCAATGTTAACAATAAAATATTCCAAACAAAATACCATTAAATCCAAACAAGTATACTATTTAAACCAAGCAAGTCACCATAAATCAATTAGCATTCATGAATCACATCTAAAAAAAAAAAAATACCATCCATAACAATTACACAATTAACTATTTCAATCGTTAAACAGAACAAGTTACCATCAGACTAAATATAAGTACCAAAAAGAATACAATATACAAAAGCAAGCCTCACCATGACCTAAAGTACATCATACAAGATCAAAAATTACATCTATCTAATTCGAAAATACATTACACACACATTTATGAATAGCAGCATAGCCAAAATCATTTTAAATACTGCAAAACAAGCTTTTCAAACAAAATCATTTCTTACCCTGTATGTATATATCGATCTAGACATACATACATACATACATACATACATACATACATACATACATACATACATACATACAGTGGCAAGAAATGATCTTAAAAATGTAAAAAAAAAACACATGTTAAAAAAAAAAACATGTACAAGTAAAAAAATTTTTTTATTTTGTTCACTTACCATTACTTGACCCACTCACCGACTCCCATTGAACAGCTTACTCTCGAACCAATCCATGCACAGGAACCCATAAAATAATAAACCATAAAATAATAAACCATAAAATAATAATCCATAACAATCCAGGTGTCTTCTATTTGTAATCCATCTTCATCTGTATTCTTCTTTCTTGTATCTTCCGCTCTCTTCCGGTGTCTTCTTCTCTTCTTCGGCCACGCCCTGGTCTTCTTTCTTCTGTAGGAGGTCCTTCCTCCTCGGCGTCTGCCTTCAAAATGAGACGACATAGGCTTTTATAGGCCTATGACGTCACATTGTCGTCATATGTTTCCCACGGCCCTGATTGGGCCGTGAAAACCATGTGATTTGGGGGCAAAAAATTAATTTTGATGACGTCATTTAAAGGCAATGATGCCAGCCAATCAGAATGGCTGTGCTTCAATTAAGATAAAGAGACAAAAAAACAGCGCACAACGCAAATAGTGAAGTATGAAAGTAACAACATCAGGGGATAAATATTCTGCGTACATCAAGGTATTAGGACATAAACATTGAGTGTGTTAAACAAACAAGTTACCACTCGGCGGCCGCTCATACAGGAGTCAGGAGTATGTTTCCCTTGGGAGGCGTCTGGGACAGCAGCTGCGATGCTTTTCCTTCCTAGGAACACCTCTGCATTCGGTCACCGTCTCTGTGGGAAACTCCCCTCTGGTCAGCTGGGCTCCAGACGGATCGAGCAATCTGCAGCCTGCAGACGCACTGGGAGGGTCCCCGGATTGATCAGTGAGGACCTGGGTGGTTCGCAGAGCTCTCCGTTTAGTGCAGCCACAAGCAGGGGTGAACTGGCAGACTGGGAATGAAACTCCAATATGTCGCGCTGTTGCTCCGTTGCGGGACGCTGCGGAGTGACGTCACAGTGGCGATTTCAAAAGTACACGGCAAAAGCGGAAAAAAGTCTCTAAAGTGCCCAAATTGCACACATAGGATAGAGTAGCAATAAAACACTTGAACCCATTTTATCCTACATGTTTCATAGTCACAGCTACTTCATCAGGGATAGATTTAGTATTTCCCAGAGGTACTATATACCTCACAAACACAACCCATTGGTTGGCCAATTGAAAAAATAGCCAATCAGTCACCTGGGTACTGTGCTAGTCAGAGAGACTTGGGAAATGCAGACACCAGTTAAACAACACCTTAATTTAACAATGAAACTTAAAATACATCCTAGCATATAAAACATCATAAATAAATTAAAAAGAATTCTGTAATAAAAGAAACACATGATTAGTATATTAAAAAATTGACAAAACATTATCAGCACAAGTAAAGAAGAAAGGAGATCCACGTACTAGAATAAAAAGGACTATAGTAATTAATAAAGTGCCCAGATATCAACATCTTCATTTAACCCTTTAGGGGACATCGTATCTAATTTATGTATCCAGTACGTTTCTTTTGAAGATAATATTTTAACCCTATCTCCACCTCTCCTATTGATAGGAATCTGTTGAATCCCCTTAAAGGTCAAACTTGAGGGATCTTTATTATGGTGAGTGAGGAAGTGCCTAGACACACTGTGCTTGTCAAAGCCATTCCTAATATTTCTGACATGTTCTTGTATTCGAACTTTAAGGCTGCGCTTAGTCCTACCGACATATTGATATCCGCACGCACATTCCAACAGGTATACAATATATGATGACGTACATAAAATAAAATCATCAATGGGAAAAATGTCATTATTAATCTTAGAAGCAAACCTGTTCCTATCTGGGTGTAAGTATTTGCAAATAGAGCACTTTCCACAAATATGATTACCCTTAGGTTTAGAGCCTAACCAACTCCTTTGAAAGGATGAATCCGCAGTTTGATATATATCACTCGGTGCTAGCACATTCTTTAGGTTTTTTGCTCTCCTATAGATAAATCGTGGTTTCATGCTCAAATGTGACCCCAGAATTGGATCATTGCACAAGATGCCCAAATGTTTTGTAAATACTTTTTCTATATCCCTATGCACAGAGTTAAAATCCGTAATAAAAGCCACATTAAGAATATCGCTGTTTATTGTCTGTTCTTTATTTCTCCTATCTCTGGATCCACTTTGAATTAGCATTCCCCTACGATCCATACTGCGTACCCTCTCAATCTCTTTCTCAAGCAGTTCCCTAGGGTATACTCTCTCTCTAAACCTATGAAATAGTTTAGTAGCCTGAACATTAAATACATCTATATTGCTGCAGTTACGTCTGAGTCTAACAAATTGTCCTCCTGGTATATTATTTTTCCATGAGTTTTTATGATTACTATTTGCCATCAACAGATTGTTGGTATCAACCTCCTTAAAAAAGGTCTCTGTCTCTACAGTTCCATCCGCTGGGGCCGTGAGTCTCAGATCCAGGAAGTCTACCTGAGCTGCATTAACCTTATGTGTGAACACAAGATTATAGTCGTTTACATTAATATGGGCTATAAATGCATTAGCTGACTCATGGTCGCCATCCCACACACACAGAATGTCGTCTATATAGCGTCTCCATACTACGACATTCCTGTTGTAGGGTTTGTTTGGCGCGATGACATGTCACTCTCACTCTCCCACGTACAGGTTTGCGAAACTGGGGGCAAATCTTGTCCCCATGGCAGTTCCACAAATCTGCAGGTAGAAGTTGGATAAAAACAAGAAGTAGTTATGCTTCAATATGAAGCCTATTGACTGGAGGATGAATTCCCTATTCAATGGGTGCAACTGGAGATCTGCTTCCAAAAAGGAACTCACAGCATCCATCCCCTTTTGATGGGGTATGTGCGTGTAGAGGGCTTTAATGTCACACGTAATCCATAAATAGGAGCTTTTCCATTTGAACCCACTAAATAGATTTAGAACTGCAGTCGAGTCTTTCAAATAAGATGTTAATTTGCCCACGTATGGCTGGAGAAAAAAATCTACATATTGACTTAAGTTAGCTGTCATCAATTGGATACCCGATACTATTGGGCGCCCAGGTGGATCCACTAGGGCCTTATGCATCTTAGGCAGATGATAGAATATCGGGATCCTGGGAAATTCAGAGAATAGGAAAGCAAACTCTGTTGCAGTAATAATAGACAAAGAAACTGCATAGTAGTACGGGTAGTGTAGGTACCTGCTAAGTAGGGTTCACCTTGACGTGGTAGCAGGCTTATAATTCCTTGGCCAATGGATTAGACTAAGAACCCTTATGTTTATTTAGTTTCGCTGCACCTTGCTGTTCTGTCACTATGCCTTTAAGAAGTCTGGACGTTCTCCAAGAAGCAATCCTTCTCAGGATGTTACCTTGTGCTCTGGACTCCGTGCCCATGTTCCATGTTCCTGGTTTCTGTTTCCAGACTCCCGTGCTGAAGCGTTGGCTTCCCACAACCCCCGCGTTGGTGTCTGAGAACGCGCGCACTCCCGCTCTGCTGTCAGAGCATGCACGCACTTGCAGATGGATCACTCGTGTCTCTGAGTAGGCACCGCACCTCCGGACGCGTCATGCATTCTCATGCGCGCGGCGCGGTCACGTGACTACGTGCGCCGATCCCCAGCTGCGCGGCAACTCACTCCCTTCGTATCCCCTGTGGCCTCCCCACCTCGCTAACGGGTCCTTCCTCTTTTCCCTGCGCTTGTGAGGAGAGCACAAGCGTAACAGTATGCTCGGCCCATTAAAACCGGACCGCGCCGTGGCGGGGGATGGCAATTTACCAACTGAAGTTATGTCCCAGCCTGCGTATCAGTCCCACTATGAAGGCCAGTATTTGTGTGAAGTAATACCCCTGATGGATGAAATGTTTACCTATGAAGGTTTAACCCCTTTGCAAAGACAATGTCGTTGTGATCTCTTTATTAAGGCTTACTGCATCCTGTACTTAAAACAGTCTCTGGCCGCTTGTATTCGCTCTCCTGATTCCCCTGTAACCTGGGATAACGTGTACCTTATGGAACTGGCCGACGCCCAAGAGGCACTCTACCTCCTGGCCTCATCACTGGACATTCCCCTAGTACAACAGGGCGCCCTCCTCATGTTGGCTCAGTCTCAAGATACACTCCATGTACTTTCCTCAACACTAGACATTCACATAATAGAACAGGATCCCCTCCTTGCCAGCTACGCTGCTGCTTGGCAGATTCTCTATGCTGCCAGTCCTGTTGCTAAACCTGTGGGGGTACCTCTCTCTCCTAAGAATGGTCAAACCATTTCTCTGTCGCTGCCCGCTAAGGAAGAAGCTGCCACGCTCCCTAATCCTGAGTTAACCTCCCTAAGTTCTGTCCCTGAGGTTATTTCGGTCTTAACCCCTGCTAGTCAGGCCTATGCATCCCCCACTGTAAATCCCTGCTGTCCCCAGGTCAGTGTGTCTTCCCTAGCACCAGAGAATGAATCCTGTTTGCCCTCTTTTCCTAACCCAAAAATTCTAAGCTCTGTTTCCGAGGTTTTTTCTGTATTAACCCCTGCTAGTCTGCTCTGTGAGGTCCCTACTGCTAACCCTAGTATTCCGCAGTCTAATGATAGGTCCCTAGGGCAAGAGGCAGAACCCCCTATGACCCCACTCTCGGAGACTAGCTTCTATTTCTCTGATTCTCAGGTACAGAGTAATTTAACCCTTGGGGTTTTTCCTATGTTAACCCCTGCAGGTCAGCCCTGTGAACCTTCCTTGGTAGATTCCTTTAGTTCGTCAGTCAGGGACACCTCCTTAGCCTCAGAGGATCAACCCCTTTTGTCCTCTGACTCGGCTAAAATTCTCGGGGTTATGCCCCTGAACTTTCGGCAATAATACTGGCTCCAGTAAAAAGTACTCTGGAGCCGTTTGTTTCTCTAAACCTGTTCGCAGAATCCCTACTCCTAGGTATTTCACTCACCCCGTCTGTCACTCAGAGAGCTGAGACCCCTGCTTCTGAGCATAGACCCCTTTTCGTGGAATCTGTTGTCGTTTCTGATGTCCCAGACACTCTTTCCCAAATACCCACTTCAGAGACCAGCACAGGCGTGGTTGCCCCACTTGCACTGTCTGAGTTCTCCTTTTCTCAAATCCTAGGGTTTAAAGCGAACAGTACATATTATGCTCCTTTCCAAGTGACCCCTACTGAGATCAGCGTATCTGCTGTTGCTCCCTCAGTACCATTAAAGTTAGGGCCCTTCTTTTTGAAGGATCAGGCTTTCAAGTTTGAGACTCCCTTTATCCCTGACTTTGTAAATCTGCAGTTCCTTCTCACTGTAGTTAAAAGTTCTCCAGCAGCCGCTGAGTTAAGCTTTGCCGCTGCCAAATCTTCTGTTATAGAAGCAACCTTGCCTAGCTTACTTCTGTCTGTCCTATCTGTGATGCCTATCACCTTTACTAAAATTTCTGTTTTGCAAGGTATTTCTCCTATTAAATATGTGATACCTGCAATTCCTTTAATCAGTTCCAAAACCCCTGTCACTAAGTCTCCCATGGAGTCTGATGCCCTCACTAGGGATTCTCAGGGACCCAATTCTGTAAAAAGCAAGATGTCCCTTGTGTCTGTTGGAGAGTTTACCCCAGTTTCTCTCACGGATCATGCCACAGCCTCCGGGATGATTAAAAATGACTTTAAGTCTGGGATGCCCATTCCTGTAATAATACTGTTTCACGCTGATTCGCCCACAGTATTCGGGGTATCCACTACTGACTGTATGTTTACTACCACGAACTCAGGGGTATCGCATTTGGAACTTTCCCTTTTTACAGAAGATCCCGTCTTTAAAATGGACTTATTTTTCTCTGTGTCTTCCACAATACTTGGGGTACTTGCTATTGACTGTCCTGTCCCAAAACTAGGGTTACCTCTCAAAAAGGTGCCTGGAGCTACCGATGTTAAAAACCCTATGTTTAAAACAGTAACAATTTGCATTGCTTCTCCCACAGTATCATGTGAGACCTGGGTACCTGGGACCTCCACTCCGAAGCCAAGCTCTAGTTCTCTGTCTTCTTTCTCTGTGTTGGAGGCACCCAGCTTTAACCCCAAGACTTTTTTCCCTAAGGTTGATGCACCGCTTAACCGCCTGCCTTTTTTTTGGATAAAATCTGTTTTCTCACCTTTCAAACAGACTCCTTACTCGCAGGTCTCTGTGCGGTGCCCAAAGTGCCCGATCTGTATGGCAATTGGCCTCTCCTTAAGACGAAGACACCCTTACTGGACCTCGTCGCTTTACCTGAAGCGTCCGTTCCTGTTCTCTATGGGTCCACTATGGGTATAGACATGCTTATTATGTCCTTCGCCAAGGCCACAATTTCGGATTTGATTCTCTCTAAAGATCACAAACCAAAGGAAGCGGGGTCCTTCTTCAACTGCCAGTACCATGAGTTGCATACACACTGCTACAGACTCTCGCAAATTGCTTGGGATAGCAACCCTGCTTGGTATCAAAAGTACCGCTGCAATAGTGTGTAGTGAACCCTCCCGCCCCATTCCCTTGCTAACCACCACCCGGAATTCCTTGGAAGCTAAAGACTCTCGCAACTTCCTCCGTGCTGATTTCACCAAAGACATTGCCTTCTCTGAAGGTCCCTCTGCCATTTTTGTCCGACAATCTGTGTCCTGTGTCCCGTACTCTTGGACTATTACTATGCACCGGACACCTGGCTACTGTCCTTCCGATGTTCCCATTCCGGAGCCCTCAGGTCCCATTGTCCATGTACCAAGAACTGCAGTACCACCGCTGTCTTTCATGGCACTCGCCAATGTACATCTGGATTGTGGACCTAATTCTCGCCGGAGACACTTCAGGAACAACTCAATGTCTCCCAGACCTATGAATGGTCCTGTTCACCCAGGCTTCTCACCCAGTGGTGGGGGTACTGTAAGGAATCCCAACAAACTATGGGCTTTCAACGCCACCTCTCGCCTAAGGAGGTTTAGGAACAATTCCATGTCCCCCAAATCTGTGATGGATCTTGTTCGTCCGGAGGTCTCACCTGAAGGGGGGGGTACTGTAAGGAATCCACTACTGGCTTTGACTATTGCCTTGCAGACCTGTGCAGTTGCAGGCTTCCTCTGGCAATCTATGGCACAGGTGCTGCCTCTCATTGCAGCTTCTGCCCTGTGCTACTTCATTTGAGGAATTCTCACACACCCTCCTCCTGTGATTGGATCTCCGCCCTTTATATTCTAGGCGTTGGCTCTGAACCAGCGCCGAGCATAACTATTCCTACCTCTATGTTACTGTCTCTGCCACAAACCACCCCAGGCCTCTCTCCTAGTGTTCTTACCTTCCAAGTTCCTGAGTATCCAGAGGCCTGGTCCTGGACGTCTGTGCTGAAGCGTTGTTGCCAGCACTGGCCTGCTGCTATCTCCTTGCAGTGGCCTACCCTGGATGTCTGTGCTGAAGCGTTGATGCCAGCACTGGTGACTGCTGCATTCCCTCCTAGCAGTGGCTACCCTTCCTGTCCTGTGGCCTGCCGCTATTCTCCTGTAGTGGTCTATCTTGGACGCCTGTGCTGAAGTGTTGATGCCAGCACTGGTACTGCTGCATTCCCTCCTAGCAGTGGCTACCCTTCCTGTCCTGCGGCCTGCTGCTATTCTCCTGCAGTGGCCTACCCTGGACGCCTGTGCTGAAGCGTTGATGCCAGCACTGGTAACTGCTGCATTCCCTCCTAGCAGTGGCTACCCTTCCTTTCCTGCGGCCTGCTGCGATCCTCTTGCAGTGGCCTGCCTTGGACTTCTGCGCTGAAGCGTTGGTTCTTCCCGACGCTGCCCTGCGGTGAACTTCGGCCAGCCTGCTGTCTCCTCTTGCTGAGATCGGCGTCATGGGCCGAGGCCACTCCTCGCGCAGAAGCCACCCCCGCGCTCACGCTCCTAAGCTGAAGCGGGGCACTCCTGATTTCCTGTTGCCGAACTCCTGCTTCATTAACGACGATGCTGCCTTCTCCAATCCTGACCCTGCGATGTACGACTACGAACTGCGCACTCCGGATCAGTCTGCGTGGACTAAGGTCGGTGATTATATAACCCCACCTCAGCCCCGCGGTCCGGTCCCAGTTTGTGGCGAGCATCGGCGTAACAGGATCGTGGGGGGGAGGGGGGGAGAAATGGCCGCCTCGACTTACCTGGCATCTGTAGCTCTCTCCTCTCCCTGCTTCATCAGCTTCCAGGGAGTGAGAAGGGAGGAGTGTGTGTGTGTGTCTCCTTCTCTGTCTGTCACCAATAAAGCTGGGTGTTTAAAAAAAGAAAAATAGCAACTTATGAGTTTAGGGGGGGTTCATGGCATGTCTCTATTGTTGCATCCACTTCCCAATTGGTCATGACACATGCATGAACCCAAGTAATGCATTTATTATTGGGGTATTATTGGGGTGAAGCAATTTGAAAAACAAAAAAAAGTGACTTAAAAAAATTACACAGAACACTTTTACAAGATGCCACGTCCCATGATTATACACAAAACTGACATTAGGGCACATTTTGTAAATGTATTGATGCTGCTGTGTTTGGGGTGCACTTTACTATGGATCAGTAGCCCAAAAAATTACATATTCATGCAAAAGCCCCAAAATGCCCATTTGAGAGATCAATTGCCCCTTGTAAATGAAACCTATCCATGTAGCAACCAGGGACATATTAGACATATTATATGGCCTGACTCAGGATCTAGAGGGTTAGAGAGCTCCCTTAACCCGTGCACAGCCAGAAAGTTACATCCATGCTCCTTACCTTCCTTTCCAATTGCATATACCGCTGGAGTATTGCAAAGAAGTTCCCTTGCCCAGTCAAATCACCATAAAAACCACCCATCAGGAGCTCACTTTACATGTTTGCAAGGACAGAAAAGTGAAATAATAATAAAAGTGTGTTTTGGGGTAAGAATAAATAAATATAAATGGCCCTATGCAGTAATCCAAGCAGGGTGATAAAGGATGGAGCCTGTAGCAGCAGCAGGAGCTGGGTGCATTTTCCAGTGCATTTTCCTGCTTGCTTTGCTCTCCATCCCTTTTCTATAGCTGGAGCCAGCACCAGCTCCTTCTCCTACTGCTCACTGCACACACTGACACTCACACTGCTTACCTCCCAGCTGAGACTCACCCGACCAGGAAGAGGCGTGTCACTTTACTTCTGCAAAGCAACAGGGGGTTGATTGATGTGTGTGGTGTGTGTGTCTGTCTGTCTGTCTCCGTGTCTGTCTCCGTTAGCAATAAAACTGAAAATAAAATGCAGCTTAGCTTTTTAAAATGGGAGCCACGCTCATACCGCGTTATAAGTGGATCAGCGTTGTAGCGGATCGTGCTATAACGGGGTTGGGCTGTAGTTGCATTTATTACACTATGAGAGTTGTGTGCTGTTTGTTCTTTTTTCTTCACTAGTTCTATTGGATGTTGAGCCATCTGAAGCGACAAAGCAGCAGACTCTCTAATATATGTTAATAAGGTTTCTTCATTTTTTGATTGCTTCACAAGATATTATATTATTAATATTTAGAGTTCACTTGTGTATCACATGCTATCACATTTAATTTAATTGTGGCACTATTGTATCTATAAGTGTGATACACCTATATTCACATGGTTATATATATATATTTTTTTTTTTAACTTTATTTATTGTGATCGCATAGCTACATACATATCATCTTTCACAATATAGCATTATTCATATCTTATACTGGTACATTTGATTATTATACAGCTTTTGGTTATAAATTACATTGAAAATATTTTCTACCCATGTCTGTTGTACCAACACTCTCTGTCTATATTTGACTTCCGATCTTGAAAATGTTTCATATCTGGTTGTGATCTTTTATTTTCTTCCCTTTTTCTTTTGGACCTACTGTATCTCCTCCTTCAGAAGATATATTTAACTCCTGTCCTTAGCATCTTTGGTATATAGGCGTTAGACCCTACTCAACATAAAGAAAGAAAATATGTGAAACTATTCTAATTTCTCATTTTAACTAACCCTCACTAACTGTATTAACGTATCTCTCTAGTTCCTTTCATTTAAACACTTTTTTTCTGGTGAGTCCTTAATTACGTTATATGTTGGTTTCCAGTATTTCCTCCCAGATTTTCCTATTGATAAAATGTGTGTTTGCCAAGAACTGATTCCAATGTTCAATCATCTTATTTTTTGATGATGTCCCTTCTAACCACACATCCAACCTTTCCAGTTTGAACACGTCCACCATTTTGCACTCTACTAGGTCCAGAGTTGGCAGTTCTTTGACTATCCACATTAGAGCGATACATATCTTGGCGATCAAAATAATTGTTTGTATAAACCTAGGATATCTGGTTTTGTCGACTACCTCCCCCTGTTCTGCTCCCAATAGCAGGTTTATGGGATCTCTGCTATATTTTATTTGGTAGATATTGTCCATAAAATCAACTGTCTTGTTTCAGAAATCTTGCATTCGAGGTCATGTCCAAAACATATGGAAAAACTTATATCTTTCCCAAAACATTTTGGGCAGTCTCCCTCACACTTATCCGAAAATGTGGCTTGTATGCCAGGTGAAATAAATGCCTGGTGTATGATTTTAATTTGTGTTTCTCTCCAATATAAAGACTGGGTGCTTTAAAAGATGTTTTTTAATCCCTTGGTTATTATTTTGTGATTTTCTATCTCTGGAACAACTTTTTTCCACTGAGCCCATGTCCCTGCCATAATAGAATCCTCAGCCTTGGGAGTTGTTATTCGGTAGATCTTATTAAAATTTAATTTTTTGTTTTTTTGTCATTTTTAATGTTCAGTCCAGGACATTATCATCAAATCCTCGTGGATTCTGTGTAATTAGTCCATTTACATAATGCCTAACTTGTACTGTAAATACGCAAAGAACCCTCTACTGTCTATACTGAATTCGTTCTTTAACTCCTGGAAGGATTTACATTGTTTTTCTTTTTGTCAACTATTTGTGTTATTTCCATTAAACCCCGCTCCCTCCAATTACAAAAAGTTTGACTCGTGGATCCTTCTGGGAAATCTCAGTTCCCCTGTATTGGGATACGTTGCGATACTTCACTATCTAGCGCTAGCTGTTTCCTTATAGTTCTCCATGCCTTCTTTGTATGGTGTATTAGTAGGGAGTTGTTAATGTAGGTTAGGAGATTTGATTCTTTTGTGTGTAGTATTGCTACCTGGTTGTATCCCTCCATATATATTTTTTCCATTTCTGGGATTACAAACATATATGTGTGGTTAACCCAATCTCTTATATATCTAAATAGGCAAACTTGCCCATAATTCTTCACATCTGGCATGGATATTCCTCCCTCCAATTTATCCATTTGAACTTTTCTGCCTCTTATTCTCTTTTTCTTTCCTCCACATATAAACCCTGTGAACATGCTATGTACTTTCTTAATATCTTTGTTGCTTAGTGTGATATGTTGCATCATCATTGTGTCAAGTAACTTGGGGGATATTGACATTTTAATCAGGTTTCCTTTTCCCCAGAAGGACATAGGTAATTTGTTTCACAATGCAATTTTTTTTCTTTCATTTTTCCAATTATAGGGGTGAAATTAAGTGGATATGATTTTCTCATATTATTTGGTATCGTTATACCTAGGTATTTAATATCTTCTGGGGCCCATCTGAAAGGAAAGGTATTTCCGGCATTAGATTTAGACATCTCATGGCAAACTGTAAGTGCCCCTGATTTACTAAAATGTATAGTATATTCCAAGAAGGATCCAAAATTCTCTATAGCTTTTATAATAGTTGGTACTGTCTTCTTTGGATTAGATACAAATAGAAGCATATCGTCCGCGAATAATGAGATTTTATTCTCGCAGTTCCCCCATTTTAATCCCCTCAAATTCCTTAATATTTGATAGATATATGGACAGCAGTCCCAGGGCCAGAATAAGCAGCAGATGGGACAATGGGCACCCGTGGCAAGTCCCTCTATTCAGATAGAACCTTTTGACATTTGGTTGTTAACCATAATTGCTGCCGTTGACTTTTCATATATGCCCATAACCATTTGTAAAAAATTTCCCTGAATCCCAAATTTCTCCAGTGTGTGAAACAGATGTCTCCATGCGATCTGGTCAAAAGCTTTTTCGGCATCAAGGGTAAGTATAATCTTTTTCTCCTTTACTTTATTGGAGATATGTTTCCTATTACAGTAGTCTATAATTGTCAATACTCTCCTAATATTTATGGTGGAACTCCTATTTGGGACAAAACCTGTCTGATTTGGAGTTATTAAAGTGTGTATCAGAGGTTTGATTCAATTTGCCAAAATTTTGGTGAGAAGCTTAAAATCTTGGTTAAATAGTGATATGGGTCGGTATGATAGCTGGGTCTTCCACGGCTCTTCCCTTTTTAGGTAGCACTTTTATGTATGCTGAATTAAATGTATGCGGTAGTGGTTCCCCATTCACTAATTTATTAAATATATCTGCCAAGATTGGTGCTGTCTCTTGCTTTAAAAGTTTTTAGAATTCTCCCATCATACCATCTGGTCATGGGGCTTTGCAAGGTTTTAGCATAGATATTACCCCTTCTACTTCTTCACATGTTATGGGAGCGTCTAAGGTGTCTGAATCTTTTTTGTTTAGCGTGGGGAGTTGTATGTGAGACCAGAAAGCCTCACTGTTTGGCTCATGGTATGGTCTTTCTGCGTATAGATTTTTATAGAATTCATCAAGCACTCCCAATATCTCTTTAGTTTTTGTTGTTCTGTTCCCTGTGTTATTTTTAATTGCCATGATTATTGTTGGTGTATAGCTCTCTCCCGATATTACTGAAAGAAGTTTACCTGCTTTGTTTCCAAGTTTATGGTAATTAAGTTTGCTTAGGGTTGCTGTAAATTCTATTTTTTTTCTGTTTGATCAACTCATGTTCTCTCTTTGCTAGTAGGAATTTATCTTTATTACCTTTTGAGACGTGTGTTTTAAAAGTTTTAAAGGCCTTTGTGAGTGTCGTTGCAGCTGCTAATATTGCTACATTTGCTTTCTTTTTATTGAAGCTTATAATATTCCCTCTTAATACCGCTTTAGTGGTTTCCAGAATAGATTTTACTGCTTTCTATGTTGTTTGTTATTAGTGGCAAAGTCCTTCCATGTTGTCTGTAAAAAGGACTTCAATTGTTTGTTAGCTGCTAACGCGGCTGAAAATCTCAATCCACCTTTAAAGGTAAGTTCTTTTTTTCCATCCCATCATAAAAAACAATGGAGCATGGTCCGAGATTGTTAGGATTCCTATTTCCGTTCTACTGACCTGATTTACTAAATTGTTGGAGATCAAAAAATTATCTATTCTTTTTTTGGGGGGTAGGGGGATGTCACTGCGGGGTCTCCCCAGCCTCCTGGAGACACTGGTCAGTGGTTTTAGTGGTAGACGGAATGGTGGGGGGGGGGGGGGTAGCCCGCACACTACGTTGGCACTGCTGCCGAGCGCCGGTACAAAATGTCCACCCCCGCTTTCTCCAACCCCTCTTTGCTGCTCCACAAGCCTCCGGCCGGTCACCCGCAGCTGCGCTGGGACTAACAGCAGGCGGCCTCTCGTCCCGCTTCTTACCCGTCCGCCCGGACCATTTTCTTGAAGGGTATATTTTAATTTCACTTATTATACACTTTTTATCACAATTAGTAGTGCAGATTTTCCCACTATATTTGATCACTATTCACTGCTCATATCTGCTGCACGATTGTTTTTAACTATTTTGGTTATCTATTAATTTTTCACAGCACAATTTATCATTACATATTTTTTTAGAATGTTACTATCTGTATTTGGCTATAATGGCTTGGTCTTTAACCAACTGCAGGGAAAAATGGCTCAACAATTTGAAATGTTGTTTTCTGAACAATCACGCTATATACAGTATATATGTGACAGGGTGAATGAACGTCACCAGCCATATACCTGGCAAACCTATGTTTAGGCTTGCAGTGCAACAGTGACGAGGTTAAGTTTCAGTTGAGAAGGGCTGCTTAATTAGTCTTACCCCAGCTGCATAATCAATGTGTTTTAAAACCCCCAGGCTATACACACATGCAGACTAGCTGGTCAGGAGAGAGGTTTTTAAATATTGAAGAGATTGCTGCTATAAGGTCTGTTTGCAAAGTACATGTTTTATGAAGCTGCTTTGTTTGCTATGCTAAAGAGAAGCTATTTTTCTCTGCTGAAGAAAAGCTATTTTGTTTTGTCTGCTGAAGAGAAGCTATTTTGTTTTGTGTGCTGTATGTTTTTAAGGCTCAATAAATAAGCCTTGTCAAGAGACCCCACGTGTGTAGTTGCATGTACCCTGCAACAATATATATATAGATATATATATATATCTATATATATATTGTGAAGATTGAGAAAATGTGTGTGGCTCAGGCTATATGAAGACAGACTATCATAACCTCTATTTTGGCCTTGCCGCCATTTTGAGTGTTTGATTGTATGTATGCGTATCTGTTTATTCGTGTATGATCTGTGAATGTTTGATTCTGTGAGTATCGCTTCTAGATGTAACTCGCCCTTGTGTAATTCCTACGAGTCATGAAATAAATTGAAATTGCATTCATAAGAGGGTTTTCCTGCCTTAGATATTTCTGCTGACCTTAGGTTCTGTTATCTGACAGATACAGTACACACAGGGTTACTCCTTAAAATGTCACAAGGTCAAGAGTCCACATTATGGTAAATTATAGGATAAGAATATAACGTATGAAGCATATTTATGTATCAATATGTATTTTTGTATAAGTCATCATATTGTTTTTATATCTAAACCAGCCCCCTTAAAGGGCGTATTACTCATTTTGAAATGTATAAAAATGTGATACTAAGCAATATTTCTTCAGAGGCTTGAGTTCATTTTTTGAATTCTTTTCTCACAATTGTACCTTGGTGCAGATAAACTCACGTTGTTACTTTGAACCCTTAACTCATTGATTTTATTTCTACGCTTTCACAGATGGCGCTTGCCGAATAGGGACCCCAAAACCTCGGGACCAGGAGACCCCAGACGGAGCAGCTGCCTACATTACTCAAATGTGCACACATGGAATAAGGTATGGCTTTATCCTTTTTAACAAAAAAAGCCATTAGATTAATTGTTTGAGTAATCTGTAGACAGTTTGTTCTTTATGGGCAACCTACCTGAGTGACGGGGCACACTGTACCATGTGAGTTTATCAATATTATACTGATCAGGTATTGTTATTGTTGTTTTATATTATTGCCATAAACTCAGGTTATACCATGTGCCACTAAACGGCAGGGCCAAGTGAGGGCCCGGAAGGTATAATAGTTAATAAGGTGAAAAGTCTCTTAACCTTGGGAAGAGAACTATTGTTAAGGAACAGCAGGTGACTATTTTTTAATACCACTGGTCCTTAACTCTATATTCAACTTATATTATACCAAGTGGTGGGGCACCTTATTGGAACCCGATCGACTGGCGTTGATCGGGGATAGGTCAGATTATACCGTGTACCGCTAAACGGCAGGGCCAAGTGAGGGCCCGGAAGGTATAATACTGAAGTTATAAGGTGGAAAGTCTCAAAAATCTTGGAAAGAGATACCAAGTGGTGGGCACCTATTGGTACACGATCGACTGGCATTGATCGGTTTAATACTGGAGAATTATGGGGAACCTACATTCTCAGTCGCCGGCGAAGGGTACGTCCCTTGAAATTATGTGTGGACTTTATGGCAATAAAATGTTTTAAAAATGGATATTTAGTGGCGCAGAGTATATTAAATAGGAAGGAAAGGGAAACATATCAGCTCTGTTTTGAAAATAGCTACAGCATTAGTGGACCCCCCTTTTCTAATCTCCCTTTCCTCACCCCCCTTTCCTCTTCCCCCTTCCCTCACCCTTTTTCACTTAAAGGTCACAGGACTTGCATGGAAGTTAATTATTAATCTAGGAAGAAATGGCTTGAATTTAAGAATGTTAAAGTAGTTTTTAGGAATGAATGCCTTAATTCTGCATGGAAAAGAAAAAAGAAAAAAAAAGAGGGACGTCCTCTTTAAATGTTTTTTTTGTTTGTTTGTTTGTTTGTTTGTTTGTTTGCTTGTGTCTTAAAAAGTTCATAGAAACTAGTTTGATGGCATAATAATATACATGTCATGGAGTGAAGTGTTTGTGTGTCACTCTGATAGTTTATGTATGTATGCATGTATGTATGCATGTCTTTATTCATATAGCACCATTAGTGTACATAGCGCTTCATATTGTCACATGTAGTACTAATCATAAAAATAACAAATAATACAAATAACAGATCATAATGATTTTGAATGAAATAATAATAAGGGTTAAAATAAACCTATACAAAAAAAAAGCTAAAATGCAAAAAGCTACTTCCAATATGACAAAAATGCACAGTGTAATACTTATATATCTATTGTAAAAGGGTCATTTAAGTTTAACCCTTTGGTCAAAGTGTATTAAGCCCGCTGCCTTTTACAAGGCATGACAGTAGCATTTAAAATAAATGCAGGAAGCATTGTATGTTAAAATTTGTTAATGTAATGTTTTAAAAGAAAATGTAAAATTTGGCAGTTGTAAAAAGATTTCTTTACACCCTGACTCAAGTATAAATTTGTATTTTTTACTGTAGCACATTTTTTTTGTTCCTGGGCGTGGGAGATACTGTGTTACAATATTTAAATGATTTATTGATACAAATAAAATATGAAGAAGGATATAAGGAAGTTTTAAATTTAAATTTTATGTGCTCATTTAGAGGAGTCAGGACTAAAGCAAGGTATATCTAGAATAAAAAGTAAATGTTTTTTTTTTATTTAAACAAAAGAAAGAGTCTGATCTTATGGAGTAAGGAAGCTTTATTAAGTTTTACCCTGGCCCACAGGATTAAATAGAATGTTGAACTTTTGTTAATTGCCCGTAGAAAGTAGAATGAATGTTGATGGAAGATAAACTCAGAGAACGTGTGGGTGTGTGTGTGTAAGAAAGATAAGGAATTAGAAATAAATAGTAAATAAAACAATAAGATTTTTGTTTTATAGGAAGGGTTGCAGAGATGGTTTTGTTTATGTTTTTTAGTTATCAAGGTTTCTCTGTTCAAACTTATAATAGGAAACAAACGGTTTGTTTTCTTAAATACACTGGTCTTGTCTGATTTTTGAACAGTAGTCATCTAAAAAGAGGGAAGTTTAAAAGCAGCCAAGCGGGCTGGCCCCCCTCCTCCAGCTTAAGGAATGTACAAAGACCACATTCCAGGCATGAAAAGTTAACTAGAAGCTGAGAAAGGGAAAAAAAATGTTTAAAAGCAGCTTAATTATAATATGAGGAAAGAGAATGATTCTGTAATTTATTTATTTGTGGACTGAGTTTGCAGGATCAAACAGGTCTTTGTTTTGGGTTTTTATCTTATTTTTTGTAAAGTTCATTTTGCTCTGTATCAGAGAAGTGTGAAATTATGTTTATTTATTGTGCTTTCTGTTTTTTGTATCCATTTTAGGATAAATACCTCATAGTTTATGGGCGTCTCCCAGCAATAGTACTGGATACGTCTGGTCTGCTGCACCAGTATGGGTTAAATTATTTCCCAAAGCTGTCCTCCCCAGAATTGGTCAATACCCACTCAGCAGAAATGCTTTAGATGGCATAGCCCCTATTATGGAGGAATTTTTACAAGATGCAGTATCCAAATTACCTCTACGCAGAAACCAGTAAACACATTTCAATTCTATAGGTTCTAATTAGGACATGTTTTTAATTCTATTTGTTATAATTATTTTATTAATAATACAATAATATTTAATATGTATTTCTGTATTTGAATAGTGTCAAAAGTATACTCAGTACTTCACAAAGTGTACGATATAAACGAGTAAGCATAAAGTCAGATATTAAATAATTTTTCCTATAAAGTTAACTGCATATGTGATGTATTTTTTATAACTTTTAACCATTACCTCTCCTTTCCCTCCAAAAGGTGTCTTAATTTGAACCCTCATCTATAGCCTCTCATTTTAAAGAATGCAACTGTAGGCTACCCAGATTTTATTTTTTAAGCAGTAGCTATTGTCAAATTCATTGTGTATATATATATATATATATATATATATATATATATATATATATATATATATATTTAAATCTCAAGCTGCTGATGTTTTAAATACCATCATCCTTTATGTCGTATATTGTTCACATGGCATAGGATTTGCATATGAACAAAAGAGAGGATAATTTATATGATTTTCCATAACACCTGTCTATATGCGGACTCTGCCTATTTTGTTCATTGCCACATTACCTTGTGTGTGTTTTGTTATTTATCCTTGAGCATTCCTTGCCGATATGACTCCATTCATACTGTGTTGTGTTTTGGTGCTGTCTACTCATTGCTACACATAGCAACATGTTACTTCATGAATATTCATGTAGAGAGGGATATACCCCTCCTCTTTACATTTTCCAGCATAACTATTGGATAGCTTTATTTTGAGCCTGTTTGGGAACTAAGTATTAATGTGATAAGCTGCTACTCTGCAGTGTTTTGTAGTGAAGCTAATTAGCATTGTTAGTATATTATGGACACTGGCCCCTCATGTTCTGATAGGGCTTTACACTCGTGTTCATACTAGCATTTTTGTTTACCGTATACTGTCCATTTCGTTCACATGGGGACTCTTTTATTTATGGTTTATTAGTTGTCATTTTATGCATTTTGTCAGTTTTTAGCTTGTAAAAAAGTTGTATACATTTTAGTTGTGTTATAGTTAGGTTTATGTGGATATTTCCCATTTGGTCTGTAATAATTTGATATTAGTGGTACTAGTTATTTAACTGGTACTTTATGTATATATTACTGTTTACAATGAGTGCAAGCTTTAGGGACTTTTAGGGACAACCTCTTGGCACTATCAGTGTTCTCTTACGAAATTTCCCTATGCACCGTTGATTTCTTTCTATTGTAGTTGGTGAGGAAGGTGTTTTTGTGTTTATTTTATATGCGGATGCCAAGACAGTGGAGAAAAACAAAAAAATTGTGCTGATACTAAATTATAGTGGCTAAAAGTGCTCTCCTTTTGCTTTTATTAATGAAATGTTTAAGTCTCTCCAAACTTAGGTGCAGCTTATACAGTCTACCAAGGAGAATACAAAGCTGCATCATCGTAAGAAAAAAAGTGCAGGCACCACCGTAAACAGCTAACAAAGACAAAGAATCATCAAGCCAGTGTTTTTGACCAACAGTTAGTGTATCTAGGCACAATAATCCTAGAACATTTAACCACCAAGGAATTAAGACTTCAGGCAAGGCCCGGTCTTAAACGAACAATTTGTTTTTTTCTGGACTCAATATTATTAAAGCCCGGTCTTAAACGAACAATTTGTTTTTTCAGGACTCAATATTATTATTTTTTATGCTTTAGAGTGTGTTTTTAAGATGTATGCCCCACTAGGCAAGATCAGCCTACGCCATCCAGATGATGACAAGTGATGATCAGTTTTGAAATATTTGTAATGTTTATTGTTTTGTGGTCACATCATTTTGCAGACAATCGTACAATCTCGCACAATGCTACACAGGTTAATGGGTCACAAGGGAATATATACAATGAATCCCTGCCATACTCTAGTGGCCCCCAATGACGTAAGAGAGAATTACTTTTAACCCCTTGAGTAGTGATACCTTACATTAATGCCGAATTTAAAAAAATGAAATGTTAATTTGATTTTATTTACAGGGAACTTTTCTAAACTTCTAAACCGAATTCCACTGGTAAATGATGTTCCTGTAGATGGATTTTACAATAGGAACAAAAAATCAATTTATGGGTCAGGTGTCTCCACCAACCAATGAAACTTGTATGAAAATGTATTTACAGCCTAGAACTAAAAATGTATAGGGAGGATATGGCCTTAATTTTATCCATTAACTTACTTAATCAAGAACAGGTACGGAACCTGAGGAAGTCCAAGAAAGGGTGAAACGCGTTGATCGAACCTCTGAGCCATTTTGAACTAGTGAGGCCACCATCTAGGAGCAGGGCAGAGGAGCAAAGGACTGTACCCGGACGCGGGTTGAGTTTACCTGCGCACCACGCGCCCTGGATACAAATCTCCTGAGGACTGATTGGCGTTTTCGATTTCTAGCCCCCTTGGTGTTAGACCTAAGGGCTTTTTTTGTTTTATTATGTTTTAATATGGTTTAATAAAGTACACATGCCACTTGGACTTGGATCTCTAAGCATTTCTTTCACCTGGAGGAACTGCTATAGCATTGGGACAGCAAGAAAAGATACCATTCCACGTGGGGGCTCACACGCGGCCGTATGAGTACTATAATATTATTTATATTTCCCCATTCCCCTTAACCTTGATCTCCTTTATCTTTACAGGAATATCACTTGTTTTTATTTACCTATTTTGGATGTGGAGAGAATAGAGATACCCTCCTCAAGATTACACTCACATTTGCCCGTGTGAGTGTATGCAGTATTTTCTTTCTGCATTTTTATATATCCCTGTTACTTCCTTGGAATTAACTGTGGCACCTCTGAAATTATATTGCCTCTGAAACCATTTTGTGTCATCAATTCTCTTTGAGGGAAACTTCACTTGTGAACGGTAGCTGGCTATCAGAAGAATCCACCATCAAGATCCAAGAAGAAGAAAAGAAATTTGGTTTAAAGAGGATACAGAAAGAAGACGAAGAAAATAAACCTTGCTGTGATAACACTTACACAAGGCCATGTAAGTATTTCTGATATTATGCACTCCACCATCAGTCCATTTACTAACTTGGGGACTTATATCCCAGAGTTGTATAATTTGTCATTCAGTGTGCCTCACCTGTGCTCCCCCTTTTTTTCTCTTTGTTTCCATATTTTCTAAGGATCCTGGATAGATCCTTCATGGGGTTAGAGTCATAGACGGAGATCGAGAAGCAGATGAGAACCTTTTAGAATTCTTAAGGTTGTGTTGTTTTAATTAAGAACAAGTGAATTTTTCTTATTTACTGAGTTGTGGGGTAGCGCCCGGGTTTTCCCTTTGCCCTAGTTAAAGAGCAATGTTGTGTTTTTATTAGAGATCAAAGTGTAAGATTGAGCATGAGCTAGAGAAGATCGCAGAGATACAGGAGAGATTAAAGAAAGGCGGAGATAAGAGGTGGGATTTGTTAGGAATTACCAAATTGGTTGGTTTCCTAGAAGCGAAACTGATGAATGAATTTGTCTGTGTGCTTGCAATTCTGATTGTTTTGTATGTCTGTGTCATGTGCAGTAAATCCATACTGCAAAGGTGTGTAACACCCTCTACCCAGGCCATGCCACTGATCACAGACGACTCTACAGAAGATGCAATCTCAGAAGGAAAAGTCAGTCCTTCTCAATGGAATACAGATGAAGATGATGGCAGAAAGACCAACCTGGCCGATATGATAGCTATCAAAGTCATGCAAATTTGGACCCTCCAGGCCAGCGCAACGCTTCTGAGTTTTATCTGAAATTATCCTTAAAAGACTATGTTTTAAGAATAAAAAGAGAGGACTGTGAAGATTGAGATAATGTGTGTGGCTCAGGCTATATGAAGACAGACTATCATAACCTCTATTTTGGCCTTACCGTCATTTTGAGTGTTTGCTTGTATGTATGCTTATCTGTTTATTCGTGTATGATCTGTGAATGTTTGATTCTGTGAGTATCGCTTCTAGATGTAACTCGCCCTTGTGTAATTCTTACGAGTCATGAAATAAATTGAAATTGCATTCGTAAGAGGGTTTTCCTGCCTTAGATATTTCTGCTGACCTTAGGTTCTGTTATCTGACAGATACAGTACACACAGGGTTACTCCTTAAAATGTCACAAGGTCAAGAGGCCCACATTATGGTAAATTATATGATAAGAATATAGCGTATGAAGCATATTTATGTATCAATATGTATTTTTGTATAAGTCATCATATTGTTTTTATCTCTAAGCCAGCCCCCTTTAGGGGCATATTACTCATTTTGAAATGTATAAAAATGTGATACTAAGCAATATTTCTTCAGAGGCTTGAGTTCATTTTTTTAATTCTTTTCTCTCAATTGTACCTTGGTGCAGATAAACTCACGTTGTTACTTTGAACCCTTGACTCATTGATTTTATTTCTACACTTTCACTATATATATATATATATATATATATATATATATATATATATATATATATATCATAATGGGGAAAGGCGGGGTTGCAGACCTGCCTAAGACATGCAGATGAGCATACAGTTGTATTTGCATATTTGCTTTCCTGTGGAGGGTTTTTGTCACTTTTTTTACTCACTATAACTTAACTCAGTATTATGGTATATATATATCTATAAATATATATATATCTATAAATATATATATATATATATATATATATATATATATATATACTGTATATATATATATATATATATATATATATATATAAAAACACAAAAAAAACAGGCGCACTCATAGCGTAAAAAAGTATAACAATGAGTTTATGGAATGAAGGATTAAAAATACACACTCACAAACATAGCTGAATATAAAGCGTTATTGAGTAAAAACTCAGCCCGTCAGACGCAGGAACCCGGTATGCAGGATTTCGTAGTAGTGTCCCTGGTAAGCCTGCTGCGGTAGCCCCTCTGTGTCCTTGCAGGGACCAAAATCCACGAGGGACGCTGCTTTTCCCTTGCTCCAGCGTCACAGAGTGAGTTCTCTTGATCCAAATCTCGCGAGAACTCGGTGACGTCAGTAGGTTTCAACCGGAGTGAATTTGCAATGAAAAACGGGCTGGACGGCTGGGCGGCTAAGTAAAATGCTATCAGCACAGCAAAGATATGCTGTAGCTCATGAGTGGAGTACAATAAACATAAAAACTGGACAATAATCACCACTGCACTCTCTACGCGTTTCGTCTCGAAAGAGACTTCATCAGGAGAAAAAGGCATAGGTAATGGACGCAGTAATATAGCACGTTAGACCAATCAGGGCATAGAAGACAATTAACCACTAATAGAATACATGTGGTCAGTACAGGAATGAAATTAACCCCTATGTATACTGGAACATATTATAAAATAAGCTAATTACATTAAACTAATACAATTATACAAAATGACCAGGCATATCAATGCATGCAATAACATACACTTTAACAAATAAAATAAAATAAAAAGTGAAATGCATTTAAGCATTGAATATGTAGATGTATCAAAAAAGTTTTAGTACAATATCATTGGCAGATAACTTATAAATTGAAAGAATATCATTGGCTGATAGCTTATAAATTAAGATATTATATAAAACAGATGCTAGTGAATGGTAACAATAACCTAATATACAGGAAAGGTGAATTTCACTAGATGTATAAGGAGACAATTCTGGTACTAAAGAGATTCAGAGGGATCAAGGTGCACAAAAAGGCAACAAAAAAAAAAGGGGGAGGAGGTGGAGGAGGAAAGAAAGACAAGGGCGGGGGAGGAGGTGGGTGTGTAAGGGGAAAGGAAGGGATGGAAGGGGAGAGAAAAAGAAAAAAAGTAAACATAAAAATAAAATTAAAAATGGATAATGAACGAAGAAGGATACTGGACCAATGGTGGTCGCGCAAGCAAGGTCAATGGTACCCATATATATTGAGGTACGGATGTAAATAACCATGTTAAACCAATGCAAAAAGTGAACATAAAGATGTATATACATGTGTATACTGAGCCAATGTGGTGATGTAGGTGCCCACACGGAGGGAACGAAATAAATCGCTCAACCCAGACCTCCCTGGAAACCACACACGTGGGTCATGGTCATAAACATACAATTACACTACTGTACTGATGTCTATTGTGTCATTGAGACCCCCTGGAGTCAATGTACCAAGTACATATCCAATAGGTCTCCCTGACACACAATTTTTTGAACCTGTCACCCTCCGAAAGGAAAGGTAAGATGGCCTTGATACCAAAGATGGACAGAGAGCAGGGATCCTTATTATGTACACTATCAAAGTGTCTTGAAAGGCAGTGTGACTGAAGACCATGCTTGACATTACTGCGGTGCTCAAGAAATCTAGTGCTAATCGTCCTTGACGTGCGGCCCACATATTGTAGGCCGCAACGGCAGAAGATGAGATATACAATGTAAGTACTAAGACAGTTAATGTGATGTTTGATTTCATGTAAACATAATAGTAAGACAAGCAGATAAGGGTGGGGAGTTGTTCTTTTAAATAGGGATGATTAGGAAAAAGAGTTTAATAGCATTTTAGGGGATTTAATGTTTTATAATAAACTTAATACTGACCCTACTGATGTTCTTGTAGGGGAACTTAAAACACTCCTTGACAATGCATTATCCAACAATATATTAACCAAAAAAGAATATTCTTTTTTATTTTCTTATTGTCCACGGATCCCTATTTTTTATTATCTCCCTAAAATACACAAGTCCCTTACAGCCCCACCAGGAAGACCCATTATGTCAGGAATTGATTAATTAACATCTAACCTGTCACAATACGTCAATTTTTTCTTACAAAAATGTTTGTTTATTACCTTCTTATATTAAAGATTCAATAGCAGTGCTTTGTTTGTTTAAAGATTTTGATTTTAAAACTAATTATGAGTGGGCGACGTTTGACGTTCAGTCCCTCTACACAATACTGTATACCACATATGAAAGGTGTAGATGGCATAGCGCAATATTTGGTGAATGATCCTGATTTGCATGTACTAAATGGATATTTTATATTGGAGTCCATTAGATTTATATTTTCACACAATTATTTTCTCTTTTTAAAACAATTTTTTATTCAAGTTTGCAGCCCAGCAATGGGTACACTCTTTGCTCCCAACTATACAAACCTTTATATGGGAGCATGGGAGCAAGGCGTGATTTGTAATAAAAACCCATTTGCTAATAAAGTTATATTGTGACGCAGATTTATAAATGACATTTTGTGTGTTTGGGAAGGAGATGAGGACTCCTTAAGTGAATTCACCATCTATCTAAATCAAAACGATTTCAATCTGACCTTTACATCAGAGAGTGATGAGAAAACTATCACTTTCCTTGATTTACAATTTGCAGCTACAGTTGGTAATAAAGTATCAACTAAAACATTCTTTAAAAATTCTTTGGCCCCTATGGCATACATCCAAGAATTCTCAAGGAGTTAAGTTCAGTAATAGCCAAACCATTATATTTAATATTCAAGGACTCCATTTCCACAGGCTCAGTACCACAAAATTGGAGTAAAGCAGATGTGGTGCCTATATTTAAAAAGGGAGCTAGCTCACAACTGGGGAATTACAGACCTGTAAGCCTAACATCAATAGTGGGGAAACTACTTGAAGGTTTAATACGGGATAATATTCAGGAATGCCTAATGGAAAACCAAATTATTAGTAATAGTCGGCATGGATTTATGAAGTATAGATCATGCCAAACTAAGCTTATTTGTTTCTTTGAGAAGGTAAGTAGGAATTTAGACAAGGGTAACGCAGTTGATGTGGTCTACTTAGATTTTGCAAAGACTTTTTATACGTTTCCACACAAGAGGTTGGTGTACAAAATAAAGCAAATTGAACTCAGTAAAAATATATGAACCTGGATTGAAAACTGGTTGAAGGATAGACAACAGAGTGTTGTAATAAATGGGACTTTTTCAGGTTGGGCTAAGGTCGTGAGTGGAGTACCTCAGGGATCGGTACTGGGATCCATGCTTTTTAACTTGTTTATTAATAACCTTGAGGTTGACATCGAGAGCAAAGTCTCCATCTTTGCTGATGATACTAAATTGTGTAAGGTAGTAGAATCAGAGAAGGATGTAATTTCTCTCCAGAAGGTCTTGGAGAGACTGGAAACGTGGGCAGGTAAATGGCAGATGAGGTTTAATACTAATAAATGTAAGGTTATGCATTTGGGAAGCAAGAATAAACAGGCGACTTATTAATTAAATGGGGATAAATTGGGGGAATCCTTGATGGAGAAGGATTTAGGAGTGCTTGTAGACAGTGGGCTTAGAAATAGGGCCCAAAGACATGCAGTAGCTGCAAAGGCAAACAAGATCTTATCTTGCATTAAACGGGCAATGGATGGAAGGGAAGTAAACATAATTATGCCCCTTTCGAAAGCATTAGTAAGACCACACCTTTAATATGGAGTACGATTTTGGGCACCACTCCTTAGAAAATACATTATGGAACTAGAGAGAGTGCAGAGAAGAGCCACCAAATTAATAAAGGGGATGGACAATCTAACTTATTGCAAGAGGATAGCTAAATTAGGTTTATTTACATTAGAAAAGAGGCGTCTAAGAGGGGATATGATAACAATATACAAATATATTCGGGGACAGTACAGGGAGCTTTCAAAATAAATATTCATCCCAAGGGCAGTACAAAGGACTCAGGGGCATCCCTTAAGGTTGGAGGAAAGGAGATTTCACCAGCAACAAAGGAAAGGGTTCTTTACAGTAAGGGCAGTTAGAATGTCTAATTCATTACCCATGGAGACTGTGATGGCAGATTGTCACGGTAGACCAAGCTTATTAACCTTTTAATTCCCGGGATCATTGATTGAGAAAAGCAGAGAGATAAAATAAATTGCATTTATTCACATAAAGAACGTACCCAACTACGTTACACGAATTACAGGAAAAAGACACACTTACTTTGGAAACTGGGATAACAAAACTAAATATTTCTTAGTTGCAAACACACAGCAAAATAATCCCGGCCACTTTTCATTCCCGTAGCCTCTTGCTGTTGGAATCTGGTCACTTATCCTCTGAGAAATTTAGACGATTTACTCAGTGCTGGAACTTCTCAAATGGGACTGAATCTCAGGTGAATCACACAAGATGGAACTGATTAATCCTTAGATGGAACTTAGGGCCTCATGCAGTAAGCGACGATTATGTGAAATCGGCAAGCTTACCGATTAGTCATGTTATTGGCGATTTTTCCTCTCCGTATGCAGTAAGTGCCGAATACATTCAAAATCAAGCCGAAAACAAATCCGCCCACTCTCACGATGATTAGCCGATCACACACAGGTGTATCGGCATGCGTGGCGGGGTGCTGTTAGGTTGCCCAATCACAAATCTTGCTGAATCAGGCGAAACAAGCATGTATTGGATAGCGCGCCATATTTAAAGGCAACGTGTACTGCTAATCATTCTCTGTGTTGTTGGGAGTGAGAGAGAGAGAGACGCACAGAGCTTGGTGATTGAAGATTTGCATATTGACTGAGAGACTTGTTGTGTATTGGGTGAGCTTTGTCCATTGTTGTTTTGTTTACATCTTTGTCTTGTTTTATATGTGGAAGTGTTTCGTGTGATTGGCTGTACATTTTTTGTCTGTTTTTTGTGAGTGCTGTAAGTATGCCCGCAAAGCGTGGGAAGAGTGATGCTGGTGGGAGTGGGAGTGCTACTCGTGCGAGTACGCGTCGGAGTGAACGTACTGTTCAGGGGAGTGATGTTGCTGGGAGTGCGAGTGGTGTTGCTGGGAGTGGGAGTGCTGGTGCTGCGAGTGGTGTTGCTGGGAGTGTGAGTGCTGTTGCTGGGAGTGTGAGTGCTGTTGCTGGGAGTGGGAGTGCTGTTGCTGGGAGTGGGAGTGCTGGTGCTGGGAGTGGGAGTGCTGGTGCTGGGAGTGGGAGTGCTGGTGCTGGGAGTGCTGGTGCTAGGAGTGGGAGTGCTGGTGCTAGGAGTGGGAGTGCTGGTGCTGGGAGTGCTGCTGGTGGCGCAGTTGCTGATGGGGTGTCTGGTGGTGGCGTGCTTGCTGGTGGCCAGCTTTTGGAGGCTCTTCCATTGGAAGAAGGAGAGTCCAGTCAGCACCAGCCAAGCTCTGACCCTAAACCTGCTCGGAAGAAACGTGTGGAGAAGCCACGTAATCCTCGCTTCAATGAACAGGAAAATACAGCTCTTGTCACTGGGATTCTGGAGCACTATGACAGTATCTATGGACATTTAGTAGGTAAGTGTACCTTTACATTTATTCTTCAAATACATGTGATCCTAGGTCATCTGAGTTTTGTTCATATGCAAATATGGGTACAGAATATCTTTCTATGTTAATTAGTGTGGAAACAGCTTTTTATCATGCGTTACAAGGACAACTAAACACAGGCGTTCAATTTGCCATAACTGCATACAATATGAATGCAAGCTTGCTTACATGTATAGGTTTAGTAGTGAATGCTCATGTGCTTCACATATTACACCTAAAACAGCATGTTTGCTATCTCTTGGAACAGCTAGCAGTGTAGGAAACTGGTGCTTCTATTATTATTAATTTACCTCATATATTTTGTATTTTTTATCAAGGGCGGACAAGTTCATCAAGCAAAAAAGAAATGTGGGACACAATAGTCATTGGTGTCAATGCGTGTGGGAATAGTGTCAGGGACAAGTATCATTGTCGGAAAAGATTTGATGATATTAGGTCAAAATTGAAAAAGAAAATACAAGACCAACGCGTGCATGCTACTGGCACTGGAGGTGGGCCGACACCACAACGTCTGATATTAACTCCATTGGAGGAGCTGCTTCGGTCAAAATTACTTCCCGTCGTCGTGGAGGGATTGGCTGGTGACCGTGATATTGGAATTTATCCCTCACAATTTCCACCAGGTGAGAAATATTACTGTACTAGGCGTGTCGTTGTTTACAGTTATTTAGCATATTTACGCAGCTTTTTATAGTGTCTTCCCAATATAAACATACCTACATCTATATATGTATATGTGTGTTTCTCTCTGTCTCTCATATATATATATATATATAGTGTGTGTGTGTCAAATTAGACATATCTGTTGTAGTCCTACTAAAAGCAGTAACTAATATACCACGTTGCATTGCGTGCTCATTTGCATGTGAATTCCCACAATGTTTTTCTGCATTGGAAGCAATTTATGGTGGGCGAAGATGGGGAACAACAGGGTAGCACACGTGTAACACATGATAATGAGAAATTATTAGTAGCTACAGGTACAGAACATAAATATGTATAATATTATTGTGTATTTTATTTATTTTACTCCTACAAACACGACATTACTGCCTATTTTAAACATGCATCAAATATATTGCATGCAACGGCCTACAAACATCACTTGCACTAACACATCTATAGTTGTTTATGAAAAGGTCCATTTTTGCTTTATGTCATATACAGACAGCATAATGAGGCACACGTAGCATATGTTATGTCATTGTGTTCATAACTTAAACACTGCAGACGAATATTTAGCTCCTCTACCATTGTGTTAAAGCAGCTGCAATTAATATCTCATCACAGCATACACTTCAACAGAGGGGGTGGGGTTCAGCACACACACAAATTACAGGCTCATTTTAGGGTCAACTTAGTTCACACCATTTTCACCTGTTTGAAGTAATTGAAAGGTGTGGCTGATTAGGCTTTTTGGGGAAGGGAATACCGTTCTTACAACCTGACTAGCACAACTGAAGTTAATCACACTCATTTGAAAGCTTAACTCTAGCTACTAAATGCCCCAACAACTCATTACTTATCAAACCGTACGTCACACATTAGTTCACTCATATCTATAGTTGAACTACTATCAACGACACATTATCACACACTGCATGTGTTGTCTTGTTGAGTGACAGCCACATTCAGGTGTGCCACATCTTCTATTAATGTACCACACATATCCTGTACCAAAAACAAAACTTTTTGCAATATGACCATCTTCATGATAACCATTGTGAATGGTCATCTCATGATAGTTATGTACATTATGATACTGATATCACTACACAACATATGATTTTTATGTACAAATTTAATCTATTTATCCTCAGGCATTACTGCAGAAACATAGTATGTTGTATGTTAGGGAACTCAAAAGTTCTAAGTACACAGGCATGTACATTGTTATTACAACTATTTATGTTCACTTTCACACACACATTTTCGGTTAAGGAACTGATGCTGTTAGGTAATCATAAATACAGAACATACAATAACTGTTTGTTCAATATTTACACATGTAAATGTAAAACTAATGTTATTGTTATATATAGTTGCCCCTGGAGGACATGTGTCACCTGAGATGGAACAAGTGTCTTCACCTGGGTCATGCAGCTCAACACACCTAGAAGGTGAGTGTATCAGTTGGTGGCCATATAATATGTGCACTTCTATATGTTATGTTGTCATGTTCATTATTTGTTTTGCACATCTTCTTTAAATAGGATTACTTAGTGTCAGTGAAAATTAAGTGTAAGGCAACATGTATTGTGTTAGTGATGTGAACTATCATGTAGGAGTTCTGAGTTTAGAGCAAGTTTTCATTCATTCATATTTCATACTGAGTCCAAACATTATTCGTAAGTCAAGGTAGTTTTTAATGTGAGGTTATAAAACGTATGGAAACATGTTAGGTGTTACTTATGACACAGTAGAATTACATAGTAACACAGCAGAGATTAACATGCCATTTAATAATGTGTACATTTATTTGTAGAACATGATGATGAGGATTATGATGATGATGATGATGATGCCGACATAGACACAGAAATACAAGCAAGTGACCATGAAGAGGTTCCAATTGAAACTGTTTTACCGCCAAATCGTCCAGCAACTACCACATACGATGCAATTGTAGCTTCTGAGGTAAAAATTGTGGAAGCAGAAAATCGTCGCCATTCTGACCTGATGACAGTGCTGGAAAGGATGATTGCACTGCAGGAAGAAACAGTATCACAATTGGCACATCTCCACAGAGTCTTCATTGAAGTGCCTAAACAGTTGCAAAAAATCAACATCTCATTCGAAGCATTAGTTGTTCAGCAAACCCAAGCAAATTACTTGAGAATGACTAATGTACCACAATTCAACTTGAACACCTCACAGGCAGGATCTGTACATGCTGGTCAGTTTTCACCACATGCATCTGATCTTCATTCACCAGGTCCAAATGTTACCGGTCAAGTAGCAGACATTGCTGTGCAGGTTCCTGACGACATCCTACCGCTGCCATCTGTACAAAATCAGCAGCTGACACCTACAAAGGAGGCGACAAAAACAAAACCGCACAAGCAGTTACTACTGACCAGTTTTTGGACACAAACAAAAAAAGACACACATGAAACAAACCAACCATCACTTGTGCAGTGTCTACCAACTTGCTCACATGTGTCAGTGGGCACAAGCCCTGTCGGTGAGTCAGTGCCCAAAAGCCCTGTAGGTGAGTCACTGCCCAAAAGCCCTGTAGGTGAACAGTCAATGCCCACAAGCCCTGTAGGTGAGTCACTGCCCAAAAGCCCTGTAGGTGAACAGTCAATGCCCACAAGCCCTGTAGGTGAGTCACTGCCCAAAAGCCCTGTAGGTGAACAGTCAATGCCCACAAGCCCTGTAGGTGAGTCACTGTCCAAAAGCCCTGTAGGTGAAGAGTCAATGCCCACAAGCCCTGTAGGTGAGTCACTGCCCAAAAGCCCTGTAGGTGAACAGTCAATGCCCACAAGCCCTGTAGGTGAGTCACTGCCCAAAAGCCATGTAGGTGAGTCACTGGCCACAAGCCCTGCCCGTGAAGTGCCAGAGGCCAGTCAAAGTGGCTCTGTTGTGGCTAAAGTTGTTGCAAAACGAAAAAGGAAAATCCAAGAGACAACAAGCAGGCCTGTTACTCGCTCTCAAAAGGAACAAAAGAAATAAATGTTATAATTCACTAAATATGTCTTTGGCCTTGTTTTGTTGACTTCAGATTATCTAATTAATATTGTATGTATGCTGAAGACTGTGTTGTTTCCAAACTTTCAAGTATGTTCTTGTACACGTGAAGTTTTGGAAATTTTAACAGTCGTAATTAATGAATAGTGTTATTAATATTGATGTATGAATCGTGTATTCAGTAATGGTCCACCAGGAGCCAGTTGCTAAGTTTAGAGAAGCTGCCATTGACTTTGCAGCAAAACATTGCATTTGGGTGTGTTACTTGATGTAATCATTGCATGTGCATATTATTCACATGCAATTAAAAAAACACCTATTTAACTGCAAACATCTTTCTTGTACGTGTACAGCAGGATTATGTGTTAAATATTACTTACCTTTGCCTTGCTTGGGCATTGTAATGTTGTCCTTTAATCATTTATGTGTTCTTGTTTCAAGAACATCTCTGAATGTATACTAATATATATATGTAGTATGTATGGATATATGCACACACACACACACACACACACACACACACACACACACACACACACACACACACACACACACACACACACACACACACACACACACACACACACACACACACACACACACACACACACACAAACACACAAACACACAGTGTGTGTGTGTGTGTGTGTGTGTGTGTGTGTGTGTGTGTGTGTGTGTGTGTGTGTGTGTGTGTGTGTGTGTGTGTGTGTGTGTGTGTGTGTGTGTGTGTGTGTGTGTGTGTGTGTGTGTGTGTGTGTGTGTGTGTGTGTGTGTATTGTGACAGAAACCAGGGGATGGTAATAAATTCCGTATATAGGGCTCCCAGGATACTAGACAGTTTCTATCCTGTTTGGCCTGGGAGTGCAGCCTGATAATACATACACTCCATCCCACAGTTTGGCAAGCGCTGGAACTGAGGGATGAGAGATCCAGACCAGAGTTTGTCTGCTGCCTGATTTCTGTCACCTGTCATGCTAATTAGGAATCAGGTATGAAAGACTGATTTCCTGTTTGCTCTGGTCTCCCCACAAGAGCCAGGAGGCTGGAAGGCTGCTGGACTACAGAGGGGAGAAGCCTCTTCCCCAAACAGGTTCAATCTTTCTGTTCATTTGTGTAAGACTGCAAAAGTACCGTGTTTTGATGTTGGAAGTGGAAAAGCCACTTCCAACCCTGAGTCAGGGATATCTAAGTTAAGTTATCGCTCAGGTGAGCAGCTTTTGTTTTGATCTGTTTTCTGTTGTATGCACTGTGGCAGTCTCAGTGCCTGGGACTGAATAAACCAGGCATAGCCTGTTTAAAGGAACAGTACGTGACGCCTCATTATTTAACCTACCCTAAAAGACCGTGTTCTAAACAGTCCCGGACAAACGACGGAGCCCCGGAGTAAGCCGTTTGTCACATATGGTGGAGAATGCGGGCAGAGCACTAGGGGGTCTGCGGGTTGAAGAACTTTGAAAAAAAAAAAAAAAAGTTTTTTTCATCCTCTGCAAACAAGATGGAAGACGTGGTGGGTGCGCTGGTACGCAATGTCGCTGCCCAGAAAGACGTGAATGAAACCCAGCAACAGCTGTTAATAGCCCAGCAAGAAACTAATGCAAACCAGCAGCAGACGAATGCAGCCCAGCAACAGCTTTTAATAGCCCAGCAAGAGATTAATGCCAACCAGCAACAGGCGAATGCCAACCAGCAACAGGCGAATGCAAACCAGCAACAGACGAATGAAGCCCTGCAAAACGTGAATGCAAACCAGCAAGAGACAAACCGCTTGCTGAGAGAGGAGCAACAGCGGTTCGCTCAGGGCTTACAGCAGGAACTCGAGATCCTGAGGGGGACTATCAGTAACCTTCCACTGGCAGCGGCAGCCCCAGTACCGAAAATGACCAGGGCAAGCCACTACCTTCAGAAGATGGGACCCTCGGATGATGTGGAAGCCTATCTTCTCACGTTTGAACGCACGGCACAGAGAGAGGGATGGCCAGAAGCTGAGTGGGCTGGTCTAATCGCACCCTTCCTAAGCGGCGAACCCCAGAAGGCTTACTTTGATCTAGAGCCAGCCGAAGCTAACGTCTATGCAAAATTGAAGTTCGAGATCCTCGCCCGCCTCGGCGTAACCACGGCTGTTCGCGCCCAAAGGTTTCACGCATGGTCCTTCACGATGGATAAAGCCACCCGAAGCCAGATGTATGACCTCATCCACCTCGCCCGGAAGTGGCTACAACCCGAGATCAACTCAGCCAGCCACATCGTGGAACGGTTGGTCATGGACCAGTTCTTGAGGAAACTTCCCTCTGCCTTACGCCGTTGGGTCAGTCGGAGTGACCCCCACAATGCGGATGAGCTTGTGGCCCTCGTAGAAAGGTACAATGCAGCAGAAGAGCACCCGCAACCCACAGTCGTGGAGCAACCCCACTACCCGAGGTTCCAGGACTCTTCCAGAGACGGTAAAAGGGTACCGGGGTTAAGGGGCGCTGAAGAGCGGCGACCACCTTCACGCAGCACCAGCAACAGTGGTTCGCACACTAAGGGCAATAGCCAACATGGGGAGCCGGGAAAAGGCTCTAAGTGGGACACAGACTATGTACCTAAATGTGTAAATTGTCATGAGAGGGGCCACACAGCAAAAATCTGCCCACTAAATGATGAGCCCATGCAATGCAACAGCGTGGAACCTTATTCGCTGTTGTCCCAATGTATGGGCCCTAGCCCAGAGGACCCCTTGAATAACCATCTGTGGGCATTTGTAAAGGTTAATGGTAAGAGGGTTCGGGCACTTCTTGACTCTGGGAGCATGGTCACACTAGTGTCCGAATACCTCTTGCCCATTAAGAAGAAACAGGGAAACAGTTCACAAAGAGTGGCAATTTGTTGTATACATGGGGATAATCATGAATATTCCACTGTTGATGTTTTTTTGAAACAGAGTTTGGTTCTTTAGATTTCAAGGTGGGTATTGTACCCAAACTGGCACATGATGTGTTAATAGGGACCGACTTTCCCCATTTTCTAAAAATGTGGTCCCCCGCTCAGAATAGCGCCCAGAGTTCAATAGCGGACCATAACGAAGTATTAGAAGAAACAAATCCTTTCCCTTTTTCAGAAATGGAGGTTGACGAGGGCCCAAATAAGAAGGGGGAAAAGGAGGAGTGCTGTAAAATTCCCTTCCCCATCACTACTTTGGTAGGGAATACCCCAAATCAAGATGTTGAGCAGACACTTACCACCCCAGAACCGGATAAGACCCTCGCTGACCTAGAGGTCAGTCCTGGGAGTTTTAAGAAGGCCCAGTGCGAGGACCCCATATTAGCGGTAGCAAGGGGAAATATACGGGACCAGAATAGTACTCCTGGCCAACCAGATAGGTCACTTGCTTACCCCTACTTCGAGGTAGAGAACGACCTAGTATATCGGGTTGATAAAAGGAAATCAGTTACAACTAAACAATTGTTGGTACCACGGACATTCCGTAACGTAGTATTACACCTCGCACATAGTCATCCATTGGGGGGACACCTAGGGGTGGAAAAGACAAAAGAAAAGGTTCTCCGAAGCTTCTATTGGCCTGGGGTTCTGGCAGAAATTACGAATTATTGTTCCTCATGCCCAGAATGTCAGATCACCGCCCCGTTCAAGGCATACCGCAGCCCATTGGTACCCCTTCCCATAATAGAGGTACCATTTGACCGGATTGCTATGGATCTAGTAGGACCCCTAATAAAGTCTGCTAGGGGACATCAGCATATATTGGTAATATTAGATTATGCCACCCGATATCCGGAGGCAGTTCCCCTACGTAGCACCTCAGCTAAAAACATAGCAAAAGAGTTAGTAGTTCTGTTTTCCCGGGTCGGGATTCCTAAAGAGATTCTATCTGACCAGGGAACACCATTTATGTCCCAAGTAACGAAAGAGCTACTGCTGCGGCACAGTTTATTCGAGCATTTGCCCGTTCTGTGCCGCAGCAGTAGCCTGGCGCGCGCCCGAGAGTGACGGGCGCGCGCCGAAGCAGCGGAAGAGCGCCCTCCGATCGGGGCGCTCTCCCTACCGCTGCCGGGTCCGCCGGGTCCCCCGGAACCCCCTGCCGCTGTCCCGCGATCGCGGGACACCAGGGCTCCCTCGGGGAGCCCCTGGACGCGCGTGCAGGGGGCGCACGCTCCCGAAGACGCGTGACCGCGCGTCTATGACGCGCGGCACGCCGAGGGGCGGCCACTAGCAAGCCGGGAAATCTCCCGGCTTGCGGATCTGGCCGCAGTGTAATAAACTGTGTCGCCAGTGTATGTAAACTCCTAAAAATCAAGCATCTCAGAACCTCAGTCTATCATCCACAAACAGATGGTTTAGTGGAAAGGTTCAATAAAACCTTAAAGAGCATGTTACGGCGGGCGGTTGATAAAGATGGGAAAAACTGGGATTGTTTGTTACCGTACCTGTTATTTGCCATTAGGGAAGTTCCCCAATCATCCACTGGCTTCTCCCCGTTTGAACTATTGTATGGCCGACACCCAAGGGGCTTACTGGATATAGCCAAAGAGACTTGGGAACACGAGGTTACCCCTTACAGAAGTGTAATAGAGCATGTTGCCCAGATGCAGGACCGCATTGCTGCAGTCCTACCCATAGTGAGGGAACACATGGAGAAAGCTCAAGAAGCACAGAGGAATACATATAATAAGGGTGCTAGGGTCAGAATTTTTTCTCCAGGTGATAGGGTACTAGTTCTGGTTCCCACCGTGGAGAGTAAATTCCTTGCTAAATGGCATGGGCCATATGAGGTCTTGGAAAGAGTGGGAGAAGTAAATTATAAGGTAAGACAGCCAGGTAGGAGGAAACCTGAGCAAATTTACCATATAAACCTACTCAAGCCCTGGAAAGATAGAGAAGTCTTGTTAACCCTAGTACCCCCAGGTCCGTCAGAGAATCAAGAAACTGACCCAGAGGTTAGCATAGCTGAAACCCTGTCTGTTCATCAGAAACGAGAGGTTCAGAATTTAGTGAAAAGAAACAAAGAAATCTTCTCTATACGGCCAGGTAGAACTAGCGTAATTGAACATGACCTAGTCTCTGAACCGGGGGTCCGAGTTAACCTTAAACCGTACCGAATCCCAGAGGCCAAAAGAAAGGCTATAAGTTTAGAGGTTAAAAAAATGCTAAAACTAGGTGTAATTGAGGAATCCCAAAGTGGGTGGAACAGCCCTATAGTCTTAGTCCCAAAGCCAGATGGTACAACAAGGTTTTGTAATGACTACCGGAAACTAAACGCGGTGTCAAAATTTGATACTTATCCTATGCCCAGGGTAGATGAACTTGTAGAGAGACTGGGCAAAGCCCGATATCTCACAACCCTAGACCTAACGAAAGGGTACTGGCAGGTTCCCCTCACAGAAAGGGCAAAAGAAAAGACAGCCTTCTCAACCCCAGACGGCCTCTTTCAGTATAAGGTGTTGCCTTTTGGCTTACATGGAGCTCCCGCCACATTCCAAAGAATGATGGATAAAATTTTAAAACCACATGCTCGGTATGCTGCCACCTACCTGGATGATGTGGTAATCCATAGTGAAGATTGGCAATCCCACCTTCCAAAGGTCCAAGCTGTGCTTGACGCAGTCCGGTCTGCTGGACTAACTGCTAACCCCGCTAAATGCACTATTGGTCTGGAGGAGGCCAAGTATCTGGGATATTCTATTGGCAGAGGTTTACTCAAACCCCAAACACTCAAAGTGGAGGCGATACAAAATTGGCCAAGGCCAGTTACAAAAAAACAAGTAAGGACCTTTTTGGGGTTAATTGGGTACTATAGAAGGTTTATTCCCAATTTTGCAACTAAGGCAACCCCACTAACTGACCTCACAAAAGCAAGAGGACCGCTAATGGTAAAGTGGTCCCCCGAAACCGAACAGGCCTTTAGAAGCCTGAAAGAAGCTCTCTGTGCCCAACCAGTGTTGGTCACACCTGACTTCTCCAAAGAGTTCGTAGTCCAAACCGACGCATCTGAGGTAGGGCTGGGGGCGGTACTCTCCCAGGAGTCTCAAGGTGAGGAGCACCCCATCCTTTATTTAAGTAGGAAACTAAATCCCCAGGAGAAAAATTACTCCATAGTAGAGAAAGAGTGTCTCGCAATAAAGTGGGCTGTAGAGACGCTCAAATACTACCTGTTGGGGAGAAAATTCCGGTTGGTCACAGATCATGCACCCCTTACCTGGATGTGTCAAAACAGGGAAAAGAATGCTAGAGTGACCAGGTGGTTCCTAAGCCTACAACCCTTTAAATTTTCTGTGGAACACAGGTCAGGGCACAAACATGGCAATGCTGACGGGTTGTCAAGGATGCACTCCCTAATATCCATGGTCGCTCATCCCTCGAGGTCTGAGCTGGGGGGGAGGATATGTGACAGAAACCAGAGGATGGTAATAAATTCCGTATATAGGGCTCCCAGGATACTAGACAGTTTCTATCCTGTTTGGCCTGGGAGTGCAGCCTTATAATACATACACTCCATCCCACAGTTTGGCAAGCGCTGGAACTGAGGGATGAGAGATCCAGACCAGAGTTTGTCTGCTGCCTGATTTCTGTCACCTGTCATGCTAATTAGGAATCAGGTATGAAAGACTGATTTCCTGTTTGCTCTGGTCTCCCCACAAGAGCCAGGAGGCTGGAAGGCTGCTGGACTACAGAGGGGAGAAGCCTCTTCCCCAAACAGGTTCAATCTTTCTGTTCATTTGTGTAAGACTGCAAAAGTACCGTGTTTTGATGTTGGAAGTGGAAAAGCCACTTCCAACCCTGAGTCAGGGATATCTAAGTTAAGTTATCGCTCAGGTGAGCAGCTTTTGTTTTGATCTGTTTTCTGTTGTATGCACTGTGGCAGTCTCAGTGCCTGGGACTGAATAAACCAGGCATAGCCTGTTTAAAGGAACAGTACGTGACGCCTCATCATTTAACCTACCCTAAAAGACCGTGTTCTAAACAGTCCCGGACAAACGACGGAGCCCCGGAGTAAGCCGTTTGTCACAGTATGTATATATAGTACTATCTAAACTGGTATAGATGTATTTACAAAAAACATACACTTCATGCTTCCTTGTGAAAACACAGTATTTTTATAATACAGGCCTAATGTTTGTGAACTATACTAAGTGTGAGCCTCTAACAGTATTGGGCGCAAACAAATGTTTATTACTTAATTCACTCATGTTTATCACCATTTAAATAGGTTTCATACAAGGCCTACTTACTGCCATCAATATGTTGTGTGTACTCCTGCAATATAAAAAAAAATATATATATACACACAATATACATATATATATACACATAATATATATATATATATATATATATATATATATATATATATATATATATATACACACACATACACACAATATACATATAGTACAATATACACTTTATATATATATATTTATGAGAGAGATATATTTATATATATATATATAGATACACACGTATTTAAACTCATGCAGACAGGGAGTTAACCAGACTTTCAAATACACACAGAAATGTATGCGGGAAAGAAACATTTCATTTTGCAGGTGTGTGTATTTACTGATATGGCTGTCTAAGCACTATTTTCACACAGTGCTCTTTGTTATTTTTCAAGAAAACTCAATGTTACTGAATTAAAAGTGTAAGAATGTTTTCAGAAACGAGATAAAAAAAGGATACATGTTTGTCCCACAAGCGGCTATCAGAAACCACAAATGTTCAACCAATTAAAACTACACATCCAATTGGCGTTTGAAATAAGGAGTAAAAGTTTATACTTTTGTTGACCTTGAAAAGGAAACACAGCAATTTGTTAGCCATTGAGCAGTTTCATTTTTATGAGCAAAGAACAGATACCTGCACACATCTTTTGTGCTAATCTGCAATGGCTGATGAATTCGTTAAAAATATGAATCCGCAATTAGGGTATAAATACATGGTATCAGAAGCGATTTTGTCCACTTGCGGACACAAAGCGAGCACACGCCAAATCTATGATTTGATTCGAGCAAAATATCCTTATTACCAAGACCGTGGACATGCGCGCAATTTTAATTCCTCAGTAAGATTCACTTTATCAACTAATAACTGTTTTGAACGTGTGCAGGATAAGCTAGAAGACAAGTATGGTTTCTGGAAGATTGCCAAGGAAAAACATTTCACCGTGAAAGAGGGCACACATATTGTGCTTAAAGGCATATTTATTCCTAATGCCAATAGCAATGGATCCGCTACTACTGTTCCGTGTGAATCGATACCTGCTGCAATATTTGCACCCTCCATTCCTGAAACCCACATTGTACAAGAACAAAACTACTATGATTATGTAGCAAGCCTTTCAGCTGAAAATGCATTGGAATGGGCACCCGAAGAAATGAACCTACCTCCTGACCAATTGTTTGAAGAAAGCAGTGGCGATTCCTATGAGCGCTTCATGGAGGAGATGTGTGTCATACTGGATTCAGCAGTTGGGTCAAGCGTGGATGAAAATGCCTTGCATTTCTGGAGCGACCAGTTGCAGGCAGACGAAGAGTTCATTCTAGAAGAATGGTAAATATAACAACCGTTATGCGTTGACTCTGCGTTTAAAAATTTTTTTTTTTTGTAACCACCATTTTCACTTTCAATGCGTGGATACAGCGTAACATTGCAGACTGCATAACATGTAGCGATCACAAAGAAATTGTTTCCTAATACAATATAGTAGAACCTGAAAGAGTAGTACACATTGCTGACGGAATAAATATACGTACTTTCCTATCCCTTTAAACATATTAGCAACATTTTACCATAACTCTAACACATACCTGTTTTGTTATCATGCAACATCTACAACATTTAAAACCGGGTCCACCACGTATGACGTGGGACCCTTGTCATGGGCCAAGGCGTCCTTAAAAAGGATTACGGATGTAAGTCCCGCCCCCAAGCGACGTGCGCGCCTCAAAGCCTATTGGCTGTCATGTTTTGTTATAGTAACGGTAACTGCAGTGTGTCATGCGTGCGGCTCAGTGTTTGTAGGCATCAACTGGGCGTTAGCCGAATGTTAATTGAGTGGGAGGAGTGTTAGCGTGCGTTTCACGCTGGCTTAACATGACGTCACACGTATTGCATTTGCGCATTGTGTTATCGGCCGTGCTTTCTGTCCAAACACGTCTGTTTAAAAAGAATACAGATGTACTAGTTTAGAACGAATGTAGTTTCATCTTCATTGTATTTGAAATAAAGATTTTATGTTTACTGGTATTTTCAACATGTATTGAACGCACAACGTACGCTTTGTTTTGCGCATGCGCTAACAGTTAGTGGAGCCAAGCGTGAAGTGCGTGAGCACACTAAGATGTGCGCGCACATTTTTCAGTATACAGGCAACGTTCAGTTCATATACATAGTTATGGCTGCTACCAATTTAAAGAAAAATTACATAGTGATGTACACTTGTACTTCTAACATATAAGTGAGTGTCGTGTGTATGTACACAATCATATAGAGCTGTGTAACGCGTTGTCACGGATACATATATAATAAGGTGCCATCTTTGACCATCATGTGTTTGCTGTATTTCAGAGATGTCGGGGAAGATTCAATCGGATCAATGTATGATTTCAGAAGAGTCTACCTTTATATGAGATGATTGTGAGGAGGAGCCACCGACTACTATACTACATATGGAACTAATTTTATATTGCTTGCAGCGCTTATTAACAAACAATTAAAAATGTGATACCCTTATGCCTATATTGCATAAGCACTTAATTAACATAATGATGTTGCAAAAGAGTGCCTCATGAATTTTTCTTGAGTGTTCTTTAATTACTACTAGCATTTTATGGCATGGTGTGTTTTATATATAACAACCATTCCCACTCTGCTAACACATTTGTGTATTCTATTGTGTAATGGAACGTATGACTGTCGAAACTATGTAACAATAATAATAATTATAATAATATGAGCATGTTCATGTATAGCGCTGCTAGTTGTACGCAGCGCTTTACAGACACATTTTTCAGGCTGAGGTCCCTGGCCCGTGGAACTTACAATTTATTTTTGGCCGCCTGAGGCACAGGGAGATAAAGTGACTTGCCCAAGGTCACAAGGAGCCGACACCGGGAATTGAACCAGACTCCCCTGCTTCAAACTCTCAGTGCCAGTGTGTGTCTTTACTCACTGAGCCACTCCTTCTCCCAATGTAAAGGACACTTACAACCAACTAGCCATTTATTGTTAAAAATCTCTTGTTACATGGGTATGTTGATAAAATGGTTTGGGACTGTAGCAAATAATGTTATTGCCCAGATGTTGTGGTCCCCTACAATGCAGGATGTTCTGAATATGACATCAACATCATGTAATGAATTACATTTCTGTGTATATTTCATTAACCTAACTAACTATAGTTTACTGTGTTTATTAAACGTTCTAAAAATAAATAGTATAGTCAATATGATGATATAAGCTACCATAATAAAGCTGCTGTTATCATTTGTCGGTATTATACATGGATCCTACACAAATTGATACAGACACAAACAGTTGTCTTAAAAAGTGTGTCTATGCTAATGTGCACGTGATTGACGTTACAATTGTGAGAATACTTGATAATTATCATCATGATAATGATGAAGTGACGTGATTGACATTCCAAAAATATTACCAACATTGTCATATTGGGAAATTAGAAATGCTAAATGACAGTAACATTTGCGACAAAATTGTCTTTTCTGTTAACAGTTTTACACTTGGTACATGTAGGACACATCCACACACGTGTGACTTATACATACACATGTCACAAATTTAAATTAATGTTGACTAATAATTCCTAGCATTAATAAACACCTACATTGCTAAATATAAGATGTAGTACGCATTGTTGTGATTACAGGCATTCATGCATGGAGTGTTATGATCAGTCAATTTCATCCGTGATGAATGAGCTCCCGTAAGTAAACAAATAAGTACAGTTATCCCCTTGTCTCCAAACACCTCTATATTACATTAATGGAATTTATAAGGAAACATACATAAAATGTGATGAAATGTGAGTAATCATTTTGTAATACAATGCACATGAAACCTCAAGAGTAGCTAAATGCATATACATGATACAGAAAGTACATGTATGTTACATTTGTGTTTAAACCAATATGTTGGGTTTTTACTTCAAATAATTATAGGAAGATTGAGGTAGGCACATCTTATGAGAGATGTCAGCAAATATACATACCATGATCAGTCATACTGGAGATATACCTATAATGCAAAGGAACAATATATAAATTGCAAACATTGACATGCCATCTTCAGTACCGTAAACAACACAGCAAAGTGTGTATTTGGTGTTAAATGTGCAACACCATGTATATTTAATCACATTCAAAATGTAAATCAGCCTGGTGTACACATCATATGGATGTACATGTTACACTGCACCAATAACATTGTATGTAAGCATACTAGAAGCATGAATGAGTATGGGCATAATATGTGTATTGTCTTAGCATAAGGAACAACACAATGCTAAAATATTAGTGCTTTGTTACCCCAGTTGTATTCACATACACACAACTAAAGTACAATTGAAGAGGGATTATATAACCTGTGCAACAATAACATACCGGTGCCACATCCCTTTGTGCACACAGCAGAGAAAAGAAAGGTGTGCAACCCATATTCATCTGTGTCCTACCAGAAGGGTATATAAAAAAACATTATTGTTAAGATAACATAATTTAACTATAAAAGTAGAACTTGGAACATATATGTTTTTACTTACAAGAAAAAAATGAATTGATGAGATTCTGGCGTCTGGCCACCACTGGCTGTTTGTTCATTTTCAGCAGCTACATGGGTGGGATGCTCGTCTACCAAAGGCTCAGCTAGGTCTGATTGTACATTGTGCCTGAGTGCAACATTGTGCAAAATGCAACAGGCAAGGATAATATCAGACACTTTTTGAGGCTTGTATAGAAGAGCCCCACCAGTTCTGTCCAGACACCTAAATCTGGTCTTGAGTAGGCCAAATGTCCTCTCTATAACAGATCTTGTAGATATATGGGCTGCATTGTACCTCTCCTCTGCTTCAGTTTGAGGGTTTAGCACCGGAGTCAAGAGCCACGGCCTAATTCCGTATCCTGAGTCACCTATAATGAATGGAGCACACATAAGCTGACATTAGTGATCAAATTGTACAATGCCAACATTCCTAAATAAAAATGTGTTTTGTGTTAGAACATGTAAATCTGTACTCACCCAGCAGCCAACCATGTTCAAAATGTCCCTCTTCGAACGCATGGAAGACTGAAGAGTTCCTCAGGATAGAGGAATCGTGACTGGAACCAGGGAATTTGGGTACCACATGCATTATCCTCATCGTCGCATCACATACCACCTGTACATTGAGTGAATGGTAGTGCTTCCGATTGCGGTACACATGCTCACTCTGACTAGGTGCAATCAAAGCAACATGTGTGCAATCGATTGCACCCAGCACACATGGTATCCCTGCTATATTATAAAAGCCAGTCCTGACTTCCAGCCACTCTGTTGCCTCTGTAGGAAAATGAATATAATTCCTAGCGCGTCTATTGAGTGCATAGAGAAACTGGGTAAAAGGCCCGCGAGAATGTAGATTGCGAGACCCCGCCCACTATGCCCACAGTTGTCTGGTATGACGCGGAAGCAAGATAATGTAATGAGCACAGCATTTTAACAAGCCCAGGGACTGCACGACCTCTGGCTGTGAAAAAATCTAAATCTCCCCTTATCTCCTCATAAAGAGATAAGATTGCTGCTGAACTCAAACGATAGCGACTTACAATCTCCTCCTCACTCATCCCATCTAACAGGGTTCTCTCCCTGTACACACGCGGACGAGGCACAACTTGTCTCCTCTGTCTTCTCCTCTGATCTCCTGTCCCTCTACCTGTCCCTCGGCCTGTCCCTCTCCCTGTCCCTGTCGTATCCGCGTGACTGTCCCTGTCACTGTCCCTCGGTCTGTCCCTCCCTTGCCCTATATCATTCTCTTGATCATCAAGCATGTCATAGAAAAGAATGTTCCTCCGTCTCCTAAACAATCGCAACATTTTGAAATGAGTAGCTGTGAATGAGCAGGTAATGGGCGTCCTTTAAATAGGTATGTGATGATGTCAGGTGACATAGTAAAATGCAAGGTGTTACATTAACATAATAAAGTACTTCTGTGGCAAGCTGTGTGCAGTTGTTCTTAGAAGTATTTGTTGTGTGTATTCTGCAGGGAATGATGATATTTGCCAATGATGTGACGTGAAGCTTTGTACAAAGATTGCTTGAAAATAAATAGTGTAATGTGCAATGCATGTAACACTTGTGAACGCAACAGTCAGTCATGTACTGCACCGACACACTTTATTCGAGCAAATACCCAGTATGTACCTGGCAGATACCTGGAATGCGCCACTCCTCACCTCTGACAAGCCCTGTTGCGTTTGCCTTCCCAGCCTGGGTTCATGCCTGGCTGACGGGCGGCTGATCTGTTAAATGATAATGATTAGGATTTAATAGGCTGCAATGCTTCGCGTGTCTACCAGATGGCATAAATTCATGAATTGTAATGCAGTTTATATATATATATACTGTGCAGTATTGCAGCCAGGGGGAATAAAATGCTTCAATCCCTGCCTGGAAAATACCTCAATGCACTCGGGCAGAAAACAGTCACAAACCTCAATACACCCGGGTATACCCGAATTTGTGGGACTAGCCGAGCTCGAATAAAGTGTGTCGCCAGTGTAATTAGACAAAAAGGCTGAGATTGACGTGGGAAAAGTTTGATGTAACATGTGTAATTAGCCATGTTATTGTCACATGTTGACAACAATGAATAGTCGTGTGCATATGCATGCATTTCTGTAATGTGGATAGTTGCTATAGAATGAGTTTACAAGGTGTCCCAATGATGAGTTACTCTACATGTGTGTATAAGTTAGGTTGAAGTGCTTGTAATGCTACGGTTACAATGTAAACATGCAATGTGATTGAGCGTCCAATAAGTGACGTCATGAAAATAGGGAGGACCCAAAACTAGATGTAAACATGAGAAGACAGATGTACATGAACGTTTAAAGATGCGTGACACATTACAAGCATTGTGTAATGTAAAGGAACATGAATATACGGTGTATGTGTGACATGTGTGACATGTGTAACATCATGTAAATAATTGTCGCTCAGTTCAGTAAAATGTGTGATATGATGTGAGGTTCTCCTTTAAGAGTTGAGTATAGTATTTTCCCTTGACACATCATCACATGATGAGTAATGTGAGCCGCAAATGCTGAAAACATGTAAAAGTAGAATGTTATGCAAATAATACACGTCAGCTGTTACACAATGCAGGGAATGCCCCCACACTGTAATGCAAATCCCCTTTGTATTGTGAGCAATGAAACGTAAACAGTACTATACTGTTATACGTCCCCGCTCCATTGACTCCATTGATATACAGAAGATTTTTTTTTTCTAAGTGCCGTTCCGGCAGCCTTAGCGATCGTTCTCCCCTCCAAACTGCCAACTTTAGTTGGCGGGAGAAATTGGCCATAACATCTCAATTTCGTAGTGCCGATCAGCCCCGATAAGCTGATTTTGTTTCTTGAATCCAGCCGATTTAAAAAAGTGGCGATCAGTGGCGAAAACAGGCTTATCGACAGCCGACTGGCCATAACAAAATTATCGGCTCCGAAACCTGCCGAAATCAAGCACTTATCGGCGCTTACTGAATCTCAAACCCAATTTTGGCTATAAAATGCCGAAAAATACCTTATCAACGCTTACTGCATGAGGCCCTTAGATGGAACTGATGGATCTTACTTCCCCACTGACTGCACAAACTTTTAAAAATTTCACAGGTCCTATTTCCATAATGTACAGCCAATCTCTGGCGTGGGAACCAAATTCTCCACCTATCGTCAGGTTCTTCCAGTCCTGAAACAACTGGCACACATCCTCAGTATCGCAACTGAGCATGTGTAACAAAAATGTAATCTTCCCCCACCTGTCACCTGGCTTCAGAGTAGTGCGAGAACATGTGCCCGAACCACCATTTTGCCCACACACTATTCGAACCCCCCCCTCATGGCTAAAATGCCACTAAGTCTGGCCTTGGCCACATGGCTTTTTTGATATGAGGATACCGGGCTTCAATTAGCACGGAAGGGCTAACAAACTATTCACACCTCTAGTTCCTTGCGTTTGAACTGACTCTTTGAAGCTGCGAATATTGGGGCTTATTTAGCCTTTGCTGCTAACACAATAGATCGCACCTTTGGGACAAATGTCTCTTTCATCTAATAGCCATGACTTCTAAATCCCACAGTTCACCCACAGGGCATCAACATATATACACACATTAAACTATACCCATGTAATATAATATATTGTGGCCTGTCTTATGTGTGGTAAAATATACACATTCTGCTGCTACAACGTGTTACAGTTTTTGATTCATGAAATAGAGTGTAACCTAAATGGTTCCCCTTACACTCACCTTCATCTCTTACACACAGCAACTGGATCTTTAAACATATTTCTTTACCCACCAATAAACTCTCAGTCTTTATCACCTAGCTGGTGTTATTCCCTGAACCCCTAAACTAGGTTCAGTATACCTGGGCATGTTTGCGGGTACCTCTGCTATACTAAGGACTCTGTGTAGATTGTGGGTATTCATTAACCCCTTGTGTCCCCATGTTAATAAAACAAACTTCCTCTATACCAGGAAACCCTGTGCCTCACTTTTACCTTTTCCTGCTCTGTGCTGAAGCAGGGCGTCCCAGTGGTAAGTCGCAGGAATGTTTTCAGGATGGGAGGTTGACCGGAGCAATGTGCTCTATTGTATCCAAGAATCTTACCTGAATCCTGGGTACACCCTTGGGGAATCTTGTAACTCCAGCACCCCGATAAATAGCAACATTCTGCAACCAGTTTCTCCATCAAACCCACCCTGAAACTTACCTCCTGAACATCTCCTGGTCCCAGCACCTCTGGAAAAGGGTAAAACACAAAAAGGCAGCTGTTTCCTATTTTGCACACAATCACAGTAATGCATACACAATGCCCGGGCCCAAGACCTGACACTCTAGGACCCTAAAACACGGGTCAGGAGTAACCAAGTGGGCTTGACCTTTATTATAAGCCTGGTTAACCCCTTCCCCGCCACACAGATACAATAGATTTGTTCAAAAAAAGGTTGGACATCTTTTTAGAAGGGAAAGGTATACAAGGATATACCAAATAAGTAAACATGGAAAGAATGTTGATCCAGGGAATAATCCGATTGCCATTTCTTGGAGTCAGGATCAATAAGGAAGTATAGATATAGGATAAAGTATCTGTTGTCTAAATTTAGCATAGGTTGAACTTGATGGACGTACGTCTTTTTTCAACCTCATCTACTACTGTAACTATGTAACTATGTAAAAAGGTTGACACAAATAGCCTATTATTGGCAATTACAAGAAATCGTGGATTGAGAATATTCCTATGGGCCAGTTCATATATTTAAAACTGAACTGTAGTGAAATAAAAGATTTTGAACAACAATCCGAAATGCTGTTTGAAAAATTAATCCAAGGAGGCTATGATAGTGCCAATCTTTTTAAAACATTATCAAAAGTTACCAATATGGATAGGAATTGTATTTTAAGTGGCAAGAAAAATAAATCAAATTGTATTAATCCTAATAACCCAGAAAATCAATTAATATCTGTACCATTTGTTACAAATTATAATGCAATCAGTTATGGATAAATAATATAATCAATAAAAATTGGAGGTTACCATCTAAGAGAAGAAACCAAGATTTATCTTCCGAAAAGCTAATAACCTAAAAAACTGTTTGGCCCCCAGCGATATTGGCATTACATTTGTGCAAAGAACCAGATGGTTGACACAAAAACTGGTTGGCAATTTTTGCTGTGGAAAATGTAAGACCTGTAAGCTATTAAGTTAAGTTAAGAAAGAAAGAGCTTCAGTTAATTTGTAACTAAGGAAAAGTTTAATATAGATGATTGTATTTCTTGTAACACCCACATTTGTAATACTGTATATATTTTTTAGAATATCCATGCGGCAAACAATATATAGGGCGGACTAAATGACAGCTTAAAGTAAGAATTCTGGAACACGCGATAAATATTAGAACAGGTAAGGGTGAGTCCCCAGTCAGCACTGTAGCACGCGCGCCTGGCGGGGGGGCGGCACGTGCACAGCGCTGTACCACGATCTGAGGTCTGGGGCAGAGAGGGAGCATTTGCGCCGGGAGGGGGTGTGGCGGTGGGTTTGCAGGGGCGTGGCCATGACCTCACTTGCTTGGTTCGCCCTCATTGGTTGAACCACCGGTGGGGGCGTGGCCACGCCTCCGTCGCAAACTGTGAGTTTAAATTTCCCTGCCTGCCTGAAAACATGTCGCGCGTCGCTGGGGAAAGGTGCGTGACAAGGTACTAACTGGGACCGGCCTGACTGGGGGGCAGAGCTTGAACGCACAGCGCACGCTTCAGCGTGCGCTGTAAAAGGGACTGGGGCCGCCTCATTATGAAAAACATAGCGTGTCACTCCTTTTAAAATTCACCATAACAGCGATCCAATCAAATTAAGCTATAAAGGTATCCAAATTGTAGCACCTAATCGAAGAGGGGGTGATAGGATAAAAGCCCTCTTGAAACAAGGGAGCTTTTGGAGTTTTAATATGCATACATTAGCACCTAAAGATTTGAATGACAAACAAGACATTTGGGGGGTCATGCAGTAAGTGGCGGAAAGGCACTTCTCACCCGTTTCACGCCAAAAATGCATACCCCTATTCAGTAAGAGGCGAAAATTTGGTGAAAAGCAAAAAAAACGCCAAGATGTATGGCGGGTTTTTTATTCCGCCATCAGCGCGGCCAAAAGGCACTATGCGCCGCAACTAGCCATTTTTTCAACAACGCTCAATTCTTTGCGCCACTCTAGAATGGCGTTTTTAACGGCAATCCGGCTCGCCCCAAAAAGTAGGCAAGTTGTTGGTAAGGTAGCCAATCAGAGCATGGGAAATACATCCCAACTCTGATTGGCTCTAGTACCATGTGACAGGCTTTCAATGACGTCATATCCGTTCTCGCCAAAGCCTCTGTCACATGGTCTACTAGAGCCAATCAGAGTAGGGATATAGTTCCCACGCTCTGATTGGCTACCGTACCATGTGAGGCCGGACATCTTTCTTTTCATGACGTCATCTTAAAGGCAATTGAAGCACAGCCATTCTTATTGGCTGGCATCATTGCCTTTAAATGACGTCATCAAAATTATTTTTTTGCCCCCAAATCACATGGTTTTCACGGCCCAATCAGGGCCGTGGGAAACATATGACGACAATGTGACGTCATAGGCCTATAAAAGCCTATGTCGTCTCATTTTGAAGGCAGACGCCTAGGAGGAAGGACCTCCTACAGAAGAAAGAAGACCAGGGCATAGTCGAAGAAGAGAAGAAGACACCGGAAGAGAGCGGAAGATACAAGAAAGAAGAATACAGATGAAGATGGATTACAAATAGAAGACACCTGGATTGTTATGGTTTATTATTTTATGGTTTATTATTTTATGGGATCCTGTGCGTGGATTGGTTCGAGAGTAAGCTGTTCAATGGGAGTCGGTGAGTGGGTCAAGTAATGGTAAGTGAACAAAAAAAATGTATTTTTTAACTTGTACATGTTTTTTTTTAACATGTGTTTTTTTTTTTAAATTGTTTAAGATCCTTTTTTGCCACTGTATGTATGTATGTATGTATGTATATGTATGTATGTATGTATGTATGTATGTATGTATGTATGTATGTATGTATGTATGTCCAGATCGATATATACATACAGGGTAAGAAAAGATTTTGTTTGAAAAGCTTGTTTTGCAGTATTTAAAATGATTTTGGCTATGCTGATATTCATAAATGTGTGTGTAATGTATTTTCGAATTAGATAGATGTAATTTTTGGTCTTGCTTTGGTATATTGCTTTCTTTTTGGTACTTATATTTAGTCTGATGGTAACTTGTTCTGTTTAACGATTGAAATAGTTAATTGTGTAATTGTTATGGATGGTATTTAATTTTTTTGGATGTGATTAATGAATGCTAATTGATGTATGGTGACTTGCTTGGTTTAAATAGTATACTTGTTTGGATTTAATGGTATTTTGTTTGGAATATTTTATTGTTAACATTGATTTGCAGCGTGTACATGGTGCATAGATTGTATGCATCATGTATACAATGTAAATTCAATGTTTTGATTGGCATTTGATGCTTTAGATTGGAAGATGAGATTTGATTTGTTTCAGAAATAGGATTTTATTTGACTGTGGCTGATATGCAGAAGTGGTATTTTTATTAGAGCATGTTTTTGATAACCCTTACACATTTATTTGTATATTGGCTCATCATGTGTGTATATGTACTGTGACAGAAACCAGGGGATGGTAATAAATTCCGTATATAGGGCTCCCAGGATACTAGACAGTTTCTATCCTGTTTGGTCTGGGAGTGCAGCCTTATAATACATACACTCCATCCCACAGTTTGGCAAGCGCTGGAACTGAGGGATGAGAGATCCAGACCAGAGTTTGTCTGCTGCCTGATTTCTGTCACCTGTCATGCTAATTAGGAATCAGGTATGAAAGACTGATTTCCTGTTTGCTCTGGTCTCCCCACAAGAGCCAGGAGGCTGGAAGGCTGCTGAACTACAGAGGGGAGAAGCCTCTTCCCCAAACAGGTTCAATCTTTCTGTTCATTTGTGTAAGACTGCAAAAGTACCGTGTTTTGTTGTTGGAAGTGGAAAAGCCACTTCCAACCCTGAGTCAGGGATATCTAAGTTAAGTTATCGCTCAGGTGAGCAGCTTTTGTTTTTGATCTGTTTTCTGTTGTATGCACTGTGGCAGTCTCAGTGCCTGGGACAGAATAAACCAGGCATAGCCTGTTTAAAGGAACAGTACGTGACGCCTCATCATTTAACCTACCCTAAAAGACCGTGTTCTAAACAGTCCCGGACAAACGACGGAGCCCCGGAGTAAGCCGTTTGTCACATATGGTGGAGAATGCGGGCAGAGCACTAGGGGGTCTGCGGGTTGAAGAACTTTGAAAGAAAAAAAAAAAAAAAGTTTTTTCATCCTCTGCAAACAAGATGGAAGACGTGGTGGGTGCGCTGGTACGCAATGTCGCTACCCAGAAAGACGCGAATGAAACCCAGCAACAGCTGTTAATAGCCCAGCAAGAAACTAATGCAAACCAGCAGCAGACGAATGCAGCCCAGCAACAGCTGCTAATAGCCCAGCAAGAGATTAATGCAAACCAGCAACAGGCGAATGCAAACCAGCAACAGGCGAATGCAAACCAGCAACAGACGAATGAAGCCCTGCAAAACGCGAATGCAAACCAGCAAGAGACAAACCGCTTGCTGAGAGAGGAGCAACAGCAGTTCGCTCAGGGCTTACAGCAGGAACTCGAGATCCTGAGGGGGACTATCAGTAACCTTCCACTGGCAGCGGCAGCCCCAGTTCCGAAAATGACCAGGGCCACTACCTTCAGAAGATGGGACCCTCGGATGATGTGGAAGCCTATCTTCTCACGTTTGAACGCACGGCACAGAGAGAGGGATGGCCAGAAGCTGAGTGGGCTGGTCTAATCGCACCCTTCCTAAGCGGCGAACCCCAGAAGGCTTACTTTGATCTAGAGCCAGCCGAAGCTAACGTCTATGCAAAATTAAAGTTCGAGATCCTCGCCCGCCTCGGCGTAACCACGGCTGTTCGCGCCCAAAGGTTTCACGCATGGTCCTTCACGATGGATAAAGCCACCCGAAGCCAGATGTATGACCTCATCCACCTCGCCCGGAAGTGGCTACAACCCGAGATCAACTCAGCCAGCCACATCGTGGAACGGTTGGTCATGGACCAGTTCTTGAGGAAACTTCCCTCTGCCTTACGCCGTTGGGTCAGTCGGAGTGACCCCCACAATGCGGATGAGCTTGTGGCCCTCGTAGAAAGGTACAATGCAGCAGAAGAGCACCCGCAACCCACAGTCGTGGAGCAACCCCACTACCCGAGGTTCCAGGACTCTTCCAGAGACGGTAAAAGGGTACCGGGGTTAAGGGGCGCTGAAGAGTGGCGACCACCTTCACGCAGCACCAGCAACAGTGGTTCGCACACTAAGGGCAATAGCCAACATGGGGAGCCGGGAAAAGGCTCTAAGTGGGACACAGACTATGTACCTAAATGTGTAAATTGTCATGAGAGGGGCCACACAGCAAAAATCTGTCCACTAAATGATGAGCCCATGCAATGCAACAGCGTGGAACCTTATTCGCTGTTGTCCCAATGTATGGGCCCTAGCCCAGAGGACCCCTTGAATAACCATCTGTGGGCATTTGTAAAGGTTAATGGTAAGAGGGTTCGGGCACTTCTTGACTCTGGGAGCATGGTCACACTAGTGTCCGAATACCTCTTGCCCATTAAGAAGAAACAGGGAAACAGTTCACAAAGAGTGGCAATTTGTTGTATACATGGGGATAATCATGAATATTCCACTGTTGATGTTTTTTTTGAAACAGAGTTTGGTTCTTTAGATTTCAAGGTGGGTATTGTACCCAAACTGGCACATGATGTGTTAATAGGGACCGACTTTCCCCATTTTCTAAAAATGTGGTCCCCCGCTCAGAATAGCACCCAGAGTTCAATAGCGGATCATAACGAAGTATTAGAAGAAACAAATCCTTTCCCTTTTTCAGAAATGGAGGTTGACGAGGGCCCAAATAAGAAGGGGGAAAAGGAGGAGTGCTGTAAAATTCCCTTCCCCATCACTACTTTGGTAGGGAATACCCCAAATCAAGATGTTGAGCAGACACTTACCACCCCAGAACCGGATAAGACCCTCGCTGACCTAGAGGTCAGTCCTGGGAGTTTTAAGAAGGCCCAGTGGGAGGACCCCACATTAGCGGTAGCAAGGGGAAATATACGGGACCAGAATAGTACTCCTGGCCAACCAGATAGGTCACTTGCTTACCCCTACTTCGAGGTAGAGAACGACCTAGTATATCGGGTTGATAAAAGGAAATCAGTTACAACTAAACAATTGTTGGTACCACGGACATTCCGTAACGTAGTATTACACCTCGCACATAGTCATCCATTGGGGGGACACCTAGGGGTGGAAAAGACAAAAGAAAAGGTTCTCCGAAGCTTCTATTGGCCTGGGGTTCTGGCAGAAATTACGAATTATTGTTCCTCATGCCCAGAATGTCAGATCACCGCCCCGTTCAAGGCGTACCGCAGCCCATTGGTACCCCTTCCCATAATAGAGGTACCATTTGACCGGATTGCTATGGATCTAGTAGGACCCCTAATAAAGTCTGCTAGGGGACATCAGCATATATTGGTAATATTAGATTATGCCACCCGATATCCGGAGGCAGTTCCCCTACGTAGCACCTCAGCTAAAAACATAGCAAAAGAGTTAGTAGTTCTGTTTTCCCGGGTCGGGATTCCTAAAGAGATTCTATCTGACCAGGGAACACCATTTATGTCCCAAGTAACAAAAGAGCTATGTAAACTCCTAAAAATCAAGCATCTCAGAACCTCAGTCTATCATCCACAAACAGATGGTTTAGTGGAAAGGTTCAATAAAACCTTAAAGAGCATGTTACGGCGGGCGGTTGATAAAGATGGGAAAAACTGGGATTGTTTGTTACCATACCTGTTATTTGCCATTAGGGAAGTTCCCCAATCATCCACAGGCTTCTCCCCGTTTGAACTATTGTATGGCCGACACCCAAGGGGCTTACTGGATATAGCCAAAGAGACTTGGGAACACGAGGTTACCCCTTACAGAAGTGTAATAGAGCATGTTGCCCAGATGCAGGACCGCATTGCTGCAGTCCTACCCATAGTGAGGGAACACATGGAGAAAGCTCAAGAAGCACAGAGGAATACGTATAATAAGGGTGCTAGGGTCAGAATTTTTTTTCCAGGTGATAGGGTACTAGTTCTGGTTCCCACCGTGGAGAGTAAATTCCTTGCTAAATGGCATGGGCCATATGAGGTCTTGGAAAGAGTGGGAGAAGTAAATTATAAGGTAAGACAGCCAGGTAGGAGGAAACCTGAGCAAATTTACCATATAAACCTACTCAAGCCCTGGAAAGATAGAGAAGTCTTGTTAACCCTAGTACCCCCAGGTCCGTCAGAGAATCAAGAAACTGACCCAGAGGTTAGCATAGCTGAAACCCTGTCTGTTCATCAGAAACGAGAGGTTCAGAATTTAGTGAGAAGAAACAAAGAAATCTTCTCTATACGGCCAGGTAGAACTAGCGTAATTGAACATGACCTAGTCTCTGAACCGGGGGTCCGAGTTAACCTTAAACCGTACCGAATCCCAGAGGCCAAAAGAAAGGCTATAAGTTTAGAGGTTAAAAAAATGCTAAAACTAGGTGTAATTGAGGAATCCCAAAGTGGGTGGAACAGCCCTATAGTCTTAGTCCCAAAGCCAGATGGTACAACAAGGTTTTGTAATGACTACCGGAAACTAAACGCGGTGTCAAAATTTGATACTTATCCTATGCCCAGGGTAGATGAACTTGTAGAGAGACTGGGCAAAGCCCGATATCTCACAACCTTAGACCTAACGAAAGGGTACTGGCAGGTTCCCCTCACAGAAAGGGCAAAAGAAAAGACAGCCTTCTCAACCCCAGACGGCCTCTTTCAGTATAAGGTGTTGCCTTTTGGCTTACATGGAGCTCCCGCCACATTCCAAAGAATGATGGATAAAATTTTAAAACCACATGCTCGGTATGCTGCCGCCTACCTGGATGATGTGGTAATCCATAGTGAAGATTGGCAATCCCACCTTCCAAAGGTCCAAGCTGTGCTTGACGCAGTCCGGTCTGCTGGACTAACTGCTAACCCCGCTAAATGCACTATTGGTCTGGAGGAGGCCAAGTATCTGGGATATTCTATTGGCAGAGGTTTACTCAAACCCCAAACACTCAAAGTGGAGGCGATACAAAATTGGCCAAGGCCAGTTACAAAAAAACAAGTAAGGACCTTTTTGGGGTTAATTGGGTACTATAGAAGGTTTATTCCCAATTTTGCAACTAAGGCAACCCCACTAACTGACCTCACAAAAGCAAGAGGACCGCTAATGGTAAAGTGGTCCCCCGAAACCGAACAGGCCTTTAGAAGCCTGAAAGAAGCTCTCTGTGCCCAACCAGTGTTGGTCACACCTGACTTCTCCAAAGAGTTCGTAGTCCAAACCGACGCATCTGAGGTAGGGCTGGGGGCGGTACTCTCCCAGGAGTCTCAAGGTGAGGAGCACCCCATCCTTTATTTAAGTAGGAAACTAAATCCCCAGGAGAAAAATTACTCCATAGTAGAGAAAGAGTGTCTCGCAATAAAGTGGGCTGTAGAGACGCTCAAATACTACCTGTTGGGGAGAAAATTCCGGTTGGTCACAGATCATGCACCCCTTACCTGGATGTGTCAAAACAGGGAAAAGAATGCTAGAGTGACCAGGTGGTTCCTAAGCCTACAACCCTTTAAATTTTCTGTGGAACACAGGTCAGGGCACAAACATGGCAATGCTGACGGGTTGTCAAGGATGCACTCCCTAATATCCATGGTCGCTCATCCCTCGAGGTCTGAGCTGGGGGGGAGGATATGTGACAGAAACCAGGGGATGGTAATAAATTCCGTATATAGGGCTCCCAGGATACTAGACAGTTTCTATCCTGTTTGGTCTGGGAGTGCAGCCTTATAATACATACACTCCATCCCACAGTTTGGCAAGCGCTGGAACTGAGGGATGAGAGATCCAGACCAGAGTTTGTCTGCTGCCTGATTTCTGTCACCTGTCATGCTAATTAGGAATCAGGTATGAAAGACTGATTTCCTGTTTGCTCTGGTCTCCCCACAAGAGCCAGGAGGCTGGAAGGCTGCTGAACTACAGAGGGGAGAAGCCTCTTCCCCAAACAGGTTCAATCTTTCTGTTCATTTGTGTAAGACTGCAAAAGTACCGTGTTTTGTTGTTGGAAGTGGAAAAGCCACTTCCAACCCTCAGTCAGGGATATCTAAGTTAAGTTATCGCTCAGGTGAGCAGCTTTTGTTTTTGATCTGTTTTCTGTTGTATGCACTGTGGCAGTCTCAGTGCCTGGGACTGAATAAACCAGGCATAGCCTGTTTAAAGGAACAGTACGTGACGCCTCATCATTTAACCTACCCTAAAAGACCGTGTTCTAAACAGTCCCGGACAAACGACGGAGCCCCGGAGTAAGCCGTTTGTCACAATACATATATATATATATATATATATATATATATATATATATATATATATACACATATACATATACACACATGATGAGCCAATATACAAATAAATGTGTAAGGGTTATCAAAAACATGCTCTAATAAAAATATATATATATATAGTTGCATGATGAAGCCACTGTATAAATGAATGGGTGAAGGGTGGGTATCGAGCCAGGGTGGCTTAACCCCTTAATTACCTTTGCGGCTATTATCCGATAAGGTGATTAAGGGGTTAATTGATCTCAAAATGTAATTGCAATGTATTGGCTATGTATTTAGTTGGCAACGGAGGACACGGATTTTGCTGGCGAGGGGGCTTCTTATTGATGAGGTGAGTAGAACTTTATTTATTTTATTATGCTAGTTAATGTGTTTAATAATGGGCAGATAATCTATTATCCCTATCTGGATAATAGTTATTTTGCACAGTATTTTGCGGAATAAATATTATATTTATTTTTTAATTTTCATACTTGACTAGTATCAATTCTTGGAGATTTTTCTCTTATATAACTGTTTTAAGATTCTAGTAATTTGATAGGATTATATGAGTCATATATGTATATGTCTCTACTTAGTGTTACTTACACGATGTTACATTTTAACATTTGTAAGGTATATTAATATCTTTTACCTTCATGAGTTTTCAGGAACTGATCCTTCATCTGTTGCCCTACTTACCAGTGCGGACTCCTAGGAGAAACGAGCAGGACATCGCGGTTCCCCAACATCAGGATCCAGCTGTATACAACAACATAAGGCTGTTTGGAGCTAATCCTTTATCATCGGATACCATCTGCTGCTGACTGGCGTAACACCTTAATGTCCGTCAGATGAGGGGCCCTGCTGAATGCTGTTGGTAACATGTGCCTAAATACATGTATTGCCTGTTTTTATTTATATTGATGTACATGCGATTATTACCACCTTCACCATATTTCAATATAATTGAATATATTACACTATGAGAGTTGTGTGCTGTTTATTCTTTTTTCTTCACTAGTTCTATTGGATGTTGAGCCATCTGAAGCGACACAGCAGCACTCTCTAATATATGTTAATAAGGTTTCTTCATTTTTTGATTGCTTCACAAGATATTATATTATTAATAGTAGAATATCCAAAGGATAAAGTGGCGGAGGACTATCAGAAAAAAGTACAGAATTACTCATGACCGGTACACTCTGTGAACTGTCCTGTTGATCCACGTGCATCATGCTGAAGAAACGTGCTAGTAGAATATCCAAAGGAAAAAGTGGCGGAGAACTGTGAAAACAAGTGAATAAGAAGGGGGGCCCACGAACCTTGAATAGGTTAAAAAATACCTTTATTGATCCGGCAACATCAGAAGAAAAAAAATGTAAAACTCGGACGTGTTTCAGCACACCCTGGAGGAAAAGGTGTGGAAAATGGAAGCATCTATGAACCCTGACTATAAAATCTGCAGAGCTACAAAATATGAAGGAGACGTGGATGCAAACCCAGAGCCAGTACAAGGAAGGGGTGGAGGCTCTAAGAAGGGAACTAAAGTATCAAGCTAAATCTTACATAAAGAAAAGGGATCAAGCTCTGAAGCTGTTACGAGACCAAAGATAAGGAGATTACAAAACTAAAAGAGATACGTGGGTCAC
>NC_134483.1:248170848-248310848 GCF_040206685.1 Ascaphus truei
ACTCTTCGGAGGCGTCTCTCATAGAACGTATCTCTGTTTTCAAGTAGCATCTCTCCTCCCGAACGACTTCCATCTCTTTTTTGAAGTAGCAAATCTCCTCCTGGGAGACTTTAAGCTCTGTATTAAGCCTGTCAATTTCCTTCATAGAGATTTCCAGGAATTCGTTACTTTTAGAAGCGAGGCGCCGATTTTCAGCAGCATCAGCATATGCCTTCTCCAGCTCACCTGACATGACATCCAGGTCACTCTTCAACTGGTGCTTTTCTTTTTCCTGGAGAACACACTTAGCAATTGCTGAGGAAAGAAAGCTCTGTAGTGCAGCGTTGGCTTCTTGCTCCTTATCTAAACGTCCATAAAGACAATCAATCGCTTTCTATGCAGCTTGAAGCGTCTGAGTAGGGGCATCTTTCTTTTCTTCCACTATTCTTGGGATACGTCTGTGAGTTGCCTTAAGCTGCAGCATATCTCGTTCATCAAATGCAGACTCTGAGGTTAAATTTTCATTCTTAATTCCTTCTGCAACTTCCACAGTAATGCCTCCCTTCTTTTTCTTCTTCTTCTTTGCTTTGAGAAGTTCTGAAGAATCAGTGGTACTGTGTTCACATTTACTGCTCAAGACTGTTTGAGTGGGAGCCATAATTTCAGACATGGGGAAACCACACTTCCCAAGAAACCAGTAAAGAGGAAATGTGTTTTTAAAACAGAAGCATTAGAATGAACAGCAGGAATATTAGACACAGAGAGACACAAGATAGGAGAGGTGACCTTTTGAGACTTTAGCATCAGTCACAGAGATTTATAAATGCAAGGAAAAAACATAGACAGAGAAACCTGTAGTTATATCTGAATCTTTAGGCATCAGGCATAGGGATATCATATAGACCAGGGCTGCACAGCCCACGGGCTGCATGCGGCCCGCCTGGCCTCTCTGTGTGGCCCTCGATGAGATTTAAAAAAAAAAAAAAAAAACTTTGAAAAAAAAAAACTTTGAAAAAAAAAAAACTTTGAAAAAAAAAAATGGCAGCGATTCCCCGCGGTCCCGGCGCGCATGCGCAGGGCCCGGTCCCGCTCCTTGCTCCCTCTCCCTCCCCCCAACTCCCCCCCCCCCCGCTCGCAACGGGACGGAGGGGGAAGTCACAGCCAGCTGAGCTCTTCTGCGGCCGCCCCCCCCCCCCCTGATCCGAACGTGGATATGTGCAGGGGGGTGAGGTGAGGTGCAGGGGGGTGAGGTGAGGTGCAGGGGGGCGAGGTGAGGTGTAGGGGGTGAGGTGCAGGGGATGTGATGTGCAGGAGGGGGGGATGTGATGTGCAGGAGGGGGGAGGGTGATGTGCAGGAGGGGGGGGGGTGATGTGTAGGAGGGGGGGTGATGTGAGGTGCAGGGGTGATTGGAGGTGCAGGGGGTGATTGGAGGTGCAGGGGGGTGATTGGGGGTGATTGGAGGTGCAGGGGGTGATTGGAGGTGCAGGGGAGTGAGGTGCAGGGGATGTGATGTGCAGGAGGGGGGGGGTGATGTGCAGGAGGGGTGATGTGAGGTGCAGGGGGTGAGGTGCAGGGGTGATTGGAGGTGCAGGGGGGCGATTGGAGGTGCAGGGGGGTGAGGTGCAGGGGATGTGATGTGCAGGAGGGGGGGGGGTGATGTGCAGGAGGGGTGATGTGAGGTGCAGGGTGTGAGGTGCAGGGGTGATTGGAGGTGCAGGGGTGATTGGAGGTGCAGGGGGGTGATTGGAGGTGCAGGGGTGAGGTGCAGGGGATGTGATGTGCAGGAGGGGGGGGTGATGTGCAGGAGGGGTGATGTGAGGTGCAGGGGGTGAGGTGCAGGGGTGATTGGAGGTGCAGGGGTGATTGGAGGTGCAGGGGTGATTGGGGGTGAGTGGAGGTGCAGGGGGTGATTGGAGGTGCAGAGGGGTGAGGTGCAGGGGATGTGATGTGCAGGAGGGGGGGGGTGATCTGCAGGAGGGGTGATGTGAGGTGCAGGGGGTGAGGTGCAGGGGTGATTGAAGGTGCAGGGGTGATTGGGGTTGCAGGGGTGATTGGAGGTGCAGGGGGGTGATTGGGGGTGATTGGAGGTGCAGGGGGGTGATTGGAGGTGCAGGGTATGTGATGTGCAGGAGGGGGGGGGGTGATGTGAGGTGCAGGGGTGATGTGAGGTGCAGGGGGTGATTGGAGGTGCAGGGGGTGATTGGAGGTGCAGGGGGTGATTGGAGGTGCAGGGGATATGATGTGCAGGAGGGGTGATGTGAGGTGCAGGGGGTGAGGTGCAGGGGTGATTGGAGGTGCAGGAGAGAGTGATGGGAGGTGCAAGAGAGAGTGATGTGAGGTGCAGGGGGGGAGAGTGGTGTGAGGTGCAGGGGGGGAGAGTGGTGTGAGGTGCAGGGGGGGGAGAGTGGTGTGAGGTGCAGGGGGGGAGAGTGGTGTGAGGTGCAGGGGGAGAGAGTGGTGTGAGGTGCCGGGGGGGAGAGTGGTGTGAGGTGCAGGGGGGGAGAGTGGTGTGAGGTGCAGGGGGGGAGAGTGGTGTGAGGTGCAGGGGGGGGAGAGTGGTGTGAGGTGCAGGGGGGGGAGAGTGGTGTGAGGTGCAGGGTTGGGAGAGTGGTGTGAGGTGCAGGGTTGGGAGAGTGGTGTGAGGTGCAGGGGGGGGAGAGTGGTGTGAGGTGCAGGGGGGGAGAGTGGTGTGAGGTGCAGGGGGGGAGTGGTGTGAGGTGCAGGGGGGGGGAGAGTGGTGTGAAGTGCAGGGGGGGGGAGAGTGGTGTGAGGTGCAGGGGGGGGAGAGTGGTGTGAGGTGCAGGGGGGGAGAGTGGTGTGAGGTGCAGGGGGGGAGAGTGGTGTGAGGTTTAGGGGGGGGGAGAGTGGTGTGAGGTGCATGGGGGGGGAGTGGTGTGAGGTGCAGGGGGGGAGAGTGGTGTGAGGTGCAGGGGAGGGAGAGTGGTGTGAGGTGCAGGGGGGGGAGAGTGGTGTGAGGTGCAGGGGGGGAGAGTGGTGTGAGGTGCAGGGGGGGAGAGTGGTGTGAGGTGCAGGGGGGGAGAGTGGTGTGAGGTGCAGGGGGGGGAGTGGTGTGAGGTGCAGGGGGGGGAGAATGGTGTGAGGTGCAGGGGGGGGGAGTGGTGTGAGGTGCAGGGGGGGAGAGTGGTGTGAGGTGCAGGGGGGGGAGAGTGGTGTGAGGTGCAGGGGGGGGAGAAGGATGTGAGGTGCAGGGGGGTGGGATGTGTGTGGTGTGCAGGGGGAGATGGGGGTATGAGAGATAGATGGGGAGTATCGCAAAGGTTGATAGTGAGGGGTTCTGGGGGAGATATGAGGATGATGATGAGGGGTGCTGGAGGAGATATATGATGATGATGATGATGATGATGATGATTTTACCCGTGCGGCCCAATTTTTTTTTTCCTTGGAGCAGTTCGGCCCTTCTCGCTTTACGAGTTGTGCAGGCCTGATATAGACAAAGAAAACCTGCAGTTGAATCTGAAACTTTAGATATCAGGCATAGAAATATCATAGACAGCTGGAAACTAATACAGAGAAAACTTGTAGTTAGATCTGAAACTTTTGACATCGGACATAGGAATATCAGACAGAGAACCCTGCAGTCAAATCTGAAACCTTTGATATCAGGTGTAGGGATATCATATGTTGCAGAGAAACAAACTTTAGGGGAACTTGCAGGTAAACCTGAAACCTTAGAACCAATCATATGAAAAACTATAGATGCAAGAAAATCAAAGCATGCAGCAACAAAATAATGGGAGCACTTTTGTCTTTTGAAATGGGGACCCTGTGAACAGCAGTGGTCCAACCAGGGAAAGCAGTAAATCAAGGTAACCGTCTTAAATAGAAATGTCTGAAAATCTGCAGTGGCCCACCCACAATGCAGAGACAATTCTTGTCCAGGTAATGAAAGTCTGAAAATAGCAAAAACAGGTACTGCAGGGAGGGGTTTTTTTTTTTTGTAAAAGTGAATTCTTCTCAGGGAGAAAGTGGCACAAAAAACCCTGCAGAAACCTTTGCAGCAACAAAACCTTCAGGATCCCAACTGGGATTTCAAAAAACAAAAAAAAAAGTACTTATCTTCCTCCAAGCGGATGGGGTCTGCTGAAGCAGGAAGGCAGAGAATCTGTTCCAGCGAGATCCAGAAGTGGCCTTTGCTTTCTGTCACGGGAGACTCCTGTGGCGGGTAGGATCTCGGTGGCCGGAACAGCACGAGCGTAGTAGGGGTCACAAGCAGGGGTCCGAGGCAGGCGGCAGGTAGCGAAGTCAGGTACAAGCAGAGGTCCGAGGCAGGCGGCAGGTAGCGAAGTCAGGAAACAAGCAGAGGTCGGCAACGAGGAGACTGGAACAGGACAGGGGAGCAAGGACAGGTCTGGGGGCAGGGACTGAGAACAGGAACAAACAGGGACAAGCCAGATTACCAGCAAGGGCTTTTACTGTGAACAGACTTCTATAATACAGGTACAGAAACAGATCAGGAATCAGAAGCATGTGCATTAGGAGTCTGACTTCAAGCAAAGGCAAAAGCAACAGACAGGAAGCACGCTATAAAGGACAGAGACAGGAGCAACAAGAAGACAGACAGACAGACAGACAGAGGAACCCAGAGCCAACAGAAGGCAGCAGCACACCCAGTGGACAAGGAAGCTATGGCTAGGCAGGAGGTCTAGGCGACCCTGACAGCCTACCCCAACATCAGAGGCATCAACTTCTAAAGTAAACGGATGTTGGGGGTCCGGGTGAATGAGAACCGCGACGGATACAAATACTTTTTGAGAAGATCAAAAGATTGAAGGGGTCTGCTCCTTTCTTGGTTAATTCGGTCGAAGGAGCCACTAGAGAAGAAAATTTTTGGGTGAATCGACGATAATAATTAGAAAATCCAGGAAAGTGCTGGACAGCCTTGAGGGTAGTAGGTTGAGGCCAATCCAGAACTGCTCTGACCATGGCGGGATCCATGGTGAGACCAGTGTCAGATATAATATATCCCAAAAAACTGTTAATGTCTGATGGAAATTACATTTTTCGAGTTTGGCAAAAAGTCTATTTTCGCGTAACCTGAGAAGTACCTGTTTAACGTGAGAGACATGTTCCTGAATGGATTTAGAAAAAAAAAAGGATGTCGTCGAAATAGATGATTACAAAGGAGTTGAGAAGGTCTCTAAAAACTTCTTTTACAAAGTCCTGAAACACAGCTGGGGCATTGCATAGACCAAAAGGCATGACCAAGTACTCATAATGTCCGTCCCTGGTGTTGAACGCAGTCTTCCTTTCATCACCCTGGCGGATCCTGACAATATTGTAGGCACCACGTAAATCTAATTTAGAGAAGATGTTAGCTCCTTGTAATCGATCAAATAATTCAGAAATGAGAGGTAGAGGGTAACGATGGAGGAGGAAGTTCAGGTGGGGGACCCCACCAAAGATGGCGTGCCCTCCCGAGGGAATGATGACGTCACTTGCGGTGGCCACAGCGGAGCCCACCGGGAGCATCCGTCATCGCAGCTGATCAGTACCAGTCTGTCCCAGGAAGAAATGGACAGGTATCGGCAAGCGGGGAAGAATCGAGGCAACAAGAAGAGTGGTGAGCCTGCTCTGCCCAACGTCACAATGGGTCATGGCATTGCCAAGCTGTTAATTATGATACCACAACGTAAGAACACTTCCCCATTCCCTTTGCTCAAGGCCACTGCCCCTATCCCTGCCCCTGTCATGTCTCCCTCGGGGTCCCGATCGAGCCAAGGGTGGTCTGGGGAGTCACGGGACACGTCGTAGGAGTGGCCTGGGTTGGCCATGGACTGGGGGGACTGTTTTACGTCTGATGAGGGATCGGGGAGGGAAGTAATACCTGCTGTGACACCCCCAAAAATGAATCCCACTAATTATACCCATATTGTAAGGGAGAGGCCAAAACGTTATGGGACTGCCAGTCGTTCAAATACTACATCTAGTATCTCTTCTGGTGGAGAGACTGAGGGGTCTGAGACTGCATTAGCAGTAAAGAAGCAGTCCTCGAAGCATAGTACCAAGTGGTGGGCTCCGTTGTATGAGGGGTATTCTGAGTGGTTAGACCGCACCAGATTTATATTAATGCGGGGAGATGTAGTTGATCACTGGTGGGATGTGGGTGAATACTCGACTGAGGAAAGCCATGAGGAGTTAGTGAGGAGGTGGGATGAAATCCAGAAGAGAATAGTCATCCCAAAGGGATCATCTATACTATATGATCTCATTGCTCCTGAAGAACCACTGTCTTGGGTCCTGCCAGGCAAAGCAGGGAATAAGAAGCTAGTGAGGATCAGCAGGGCTGAGAGGGCCATAGTAGCGAGATATAAGCAATCTCATGGGTTGGAATATCCATATGTTCCCGAGCCTCTAATGCAGGAGATAGAGGACAATCGGGGTACCTGGCTAAGGGAAGCAGTGGAGGACTACCTCAAGTCCAAGTCTAGTTACTCTGAATGCAGAACAGAGGATAGGATATGTTATTTGATGAGGATTTGGAGTGTTGGGCGAAACATTTACATGCATAAAATGGAGTATAGACCAGAAAATGGGCCGCCTAGATCATACAGTATTACAATAATTAATCACAACGGGCGAGAGGTAAAGAAGCCTGAACCCAGACATTACTATTGAGGTTTGGATTCTCCTAGGGAGTAATCCTAGTAGTATCCTATCTGTCGTAATATGGTTCTGGATACAGTAATGCGGTTATGGTGATTAGGCATTATGTTGAATTATGTATGGTGTGTGCCAATGTATTTTTGTATTGATGATATTGTTGTTCTTGTATGTTTTGCAGTTGGCTGTTTGAAGGAAGGCTCCGCAAATTTAGGACCAAGTGGGGACCATTGGATCCACCAGAGGGAGATGGTAGCCCTGTGTAATTTTGGGGTTACATGCCTCTCTCCTCCTGTGCAATAATCACTGTTAAAAGGGCAGGTTTCTCAGAACATCCAGGGGGATCATATAATGGGTAGAGAAAACAAAACAAGATACACAAATATAAGTGCAGACGTATTGCAATAAGTGAATAGATGTGGCAGTGTCTTGGCTCATATGGCTGTACTACTCACAGGACTAAAGTGTATATATAAGCAGTTGGCAAATAGGGTTGCCACCCTTGATGGTATAAAGGCACCGGACCCCCTATCGATACTCCGTCAGCATAAACCGCATGTATAAAGAGAGAGAAAACTACATAGTGCGATCAATAATATAAACTTTATAAAAAATGAATGGGTAAAAAATGCGCACTTACAATGTGCTAATATAATAAAAGCATTGGTCACAAATTGTGAGTAGGAGTTGTCCCGAGCAGCTCACCGCCTCCCTGGGTCATCAGGCTGAATGCCACGGCACTGTATCCACGATCGGAGCCTCCCTCTGTGCGCCCGTCTGATCCTCTGACGTCACGGCTGCAGGTTAGGTTCAGCTACGGGTCGCCTCCAAGACCAAAATAGGTCTGCTGGTTTCCTCTCTGAGAGGTACTGGGGCACCATATGATCCAAAAAGCGACTTGCTACGACCTATGGAGCCGGAGTTACACAAATGCACATTAAATCATTTTTCATTTTAATACAAAAATCTCCGCTAAAAGAAATCTCAGCTTTTCACTAAATCCCCATTGAAAACAACGGGCTCCGCCGCCATGGGTTTCAATGGAGCAACTCTGCCGTTGTAGTCAATGGGGTTTCCTACCATAGACTTTCAATGGGGAACCGCCGCCATTGAAGTCTATGAGAAAATCCACAAATCTTTACAGTCGTCCATACTCCGTCTGGTTGGTCTGAGGGGGCTGGAAATAGGCATGCATTAAAGCCGGAACCTTGGCTACATGTCACCCAAATCCCATCCCTCTGGGCATTCCAGAACCGGAGATATGGACATACACATTTCAACTTTTTACACTTAGTCATTTTTTCACCATGCAGCTTTTCCCTCATTAGAATCAATGGTAAAAGCCCCGAACTTTCAAGGGGTCCATACTCCGTCGGGTTGGTCCAAGAGGGTCAAGGATGGTTCTGCAGTGATGCCGGAGCAGTGACTACAGATACCCCAAACCTTGATCCTCTGGTCCCTCCGGAACCGGAGATATGGATTCCTAAAATTCAGCATTTCACACTTAGTCATTTTTCTGAGCCGTTTCTGCCGCCGCCGGCAAAGCCTATGGCGTGACCCACTCTATCTGGTTCGACCCTTATCGGGGGTCCAGGATTCGGGGACCCGGTTGTGGTCGAGTGGGGGAAGCCTAGGAACTAGGGGCAAAAAGAATTTTATTTCTAGGGCCCCCAGAACTGTTTATTCCCACGCTAATTGACGTTGAACTTGACTCAAGTGATTTTAACTCTTTTAAAGGACATTGTTTCCGCTTTGCGGTTAAGCGGTTTGGAAGGCAGCCAACTCATTCCTGAAAAGCTCTTTCGAGGGTTTCTCCATTGAAGTCAATGAGCCCATAGACTTTCAATGGGAAACTGCCGCTCTCCCTCTCGGACGCCATCTGCTGGTCTTCTCAGGAACCGGACTTCACAGCAAGGTTCACCATTAAAAAGCATTGAGCCCTAATGGCGGCTTATGGGAACCTGCAAAATGGTGCCTGAAAAGGCGGGAAAACTTCACAAAGAGCTATAATCATTAAAGGACTATTAACCCTTGTGCTCCCGGATGGATTCTAGTGTGTGATGCAGACACTGACTAACACAGACATTACAATGGAACAGGGGAACAGGGGAAAATACAGTTACAGGTCATAACAAGGGTTAAATCACATTTCTGGACCTCAGTCCAGTTAACCCCTTGTCTCCCTGGTGCGGTCAGGAGTGGCCAAATGGGGTGCAACCCCTTTAATACCGGGCCACCCCCTTTCTCCCTCTACACTGTGCTCCCCCCTTTTTTCTGTGTTCCATTGCTACTAAGGGTCATGGATAGATTCTGTTGGGGTCCGAGTCACAGGAGGGCATCACAAGAGGACATGCATTCCAACAAGGCTGTATTATACCTTTATTCATTTACTGACTCACACCTACACCACAGAGAGATAGCGCCCGGGTACTTTTCCACCTCTGATAATCCTTGCCAGAAGACCACAGGTAGGGCTACATCGTTCCAGTCAGTTTCAGCAGCAATAGTCCTAAATTCAAGAGCATATCTGGCCACAGTGCGATTAAGTTGAGACACGTGGAAAAGAGCAGATGAAGCAGATACCTTACGGCCGGGTGTATCAAACACCGTCCGGAACTCCTTGGTGAAGGCAGAAATATCCTCGGTAAGGTCGGATCTTCGCTCCCAGATGGGAGAAGCCCAGGCAAGGGCATCATGTGTAAGGAGAGACATGATATATGCCACCTTGGCACGAGGAGAAGTGAAGCGTGAAGGATTCATTTCGAATTGTATAAAGCAAAGATGAAGGAACCCCCGGCATTCATGGGGATCACATCCATATGCGATTGGGGGTTGGTAACCGGGGTTCTTGAGAAACATGAGGAGAGGAAATGGTGGCAGACTCATGAATTGCAGGGGCAAAAAGAGAGCGAGTATCCTGAAGAGCGTGAGTGAAAGTATTAAAGTTCTCCCTCAGGGAACGCAGGTTTTGGTCACTAGCCACGATTTTCTCCTCAATACTAGCAAGGTAGCTTGCGTGTGTGCTCAGGACTCTTCCTACCTCAGCGGGGTCGAAGTTTGTTTGGCTGAGCATACTGTAACGTGTAGCTCACCACAAACGACTCAGCAATAGATCTCTTTAATAAAGCACTTCCAATGTGAAACATGTTAGAGGATTATCAGCACTACTACTTTATATTTTTTAACCAATAAATAACTTTTTGGTCACCACGTCCTAGCTTTGCTATTTTGGCTGTGTACCAGCTATTTCTATTTGGATCTTTCCCTTCATCTATTCGTGCCTGGGAGCACGAATGGCGGGAGTCATCGCAGTGAACCATGAGGAGTTTAAAAGTGAGTTCTTCAACATTATTGTGCTTTAGTTCTAAGCCAGTTGTTTTGCCTGCTTACCTTCTCCATATCTGGTGTGGATTGACAGCGTCGGTAGTTCTGCTCTTGCGGGAAACCCGCGACTGTCTCCCCCATCTGTGAATGGGGTTTGGCTTGCATATATCGTCGCATACTTTCACGATCACACACAGTGTGGATACACTGCGCTATCCGTTTATGGACTCATATGATCAGGGCCGCCAACAGAAATCATGGGGTCCAGCACATACAGGGCTGTAGCCCGACATGGGCGCCTGGCCCAACTTCCAAACTTCCAGCACCGGCAGCTCTCCCCCCCCCCAGCTCTCTCTTCCCACCCCCCACAGCTCTCTCCCCCACCGCAGCTCTCTTCTTCCCCCCCTCGGAGTGCTCTCTACCTCCTCCCTCCCCCACAGCTATCTCCCCCCCAGCAGCTCTCTTCACCCCCCCCCCCCTCGGAGTGCTCTCTACCTCCCCCCTCTCTCACAGCTATATCCCCCGCAGCAGCTCTCTTCCCGCTCTTTCCCCCCCAGCAGCTCTCTCCCCTCCTCCAGCAGCTCTCTCCCCCCCACGGAGCACGCTCTCTCTCCCTACTCCCCCACAGCTCTCCCCCCCAGCAGCTCTCTCCTCCCCTCGAGCAGCTCTCTCCTCCCCTCCAGCAGCTCTCCCCCCCAGCAGCTCTCTTCCCGCTCTCTTTCCCCCCCAGGCAGCTCTCTCCTCCCCTCCAGCAGCTCTTTCCTCCCCTCCAGCAGCTCTCTCCCCCCCAGCAGCTCTCTTCCCCCCCCTCCAGCAGATATATCTCCCCCAGATACACAAAGCCTGCCCGAGCTCTACCACCAAACATTATAAATATAAACCTGCTCTTCAGTTTTGGATGAACCTGCTACACATACACTTATTTACTGCAGTGTCCCAGGCAGAGGGTGGGGATGGAAGGGGTTAACATAGGAGTTACACATTGCCAGAAGCTCCTCCCCCTCTTTTACAGTAACATTCAGAAGGGGGAGTGGTGCAGGCCTCTATGTCAGAGTGCGGGCCTCTATGTTGGGATTCCCCCTCAGAATCCACCTCTCAAGCTCTGCCCCTTTGAGATGTGCACCTGCTCCCCCCCTGTCCCTGCTTTTACCCTCCCCCCCACCTGCTTTTTTTTCTTTCAGACACGGGTCCAGCTGCCGACAGCCCTGGCGGCCGGGCCCCCTGACTCACCGGGCCCGGGACACCAACCCCGGCAGACCCACACTGTTGGTGTATAAAGATTTAACTGGACTATCATCACTGTATTATTTGTTTGTGTGGTCTTTTGAGCATAGGATTCTGGATTTGCATTAATCCTACCCACCAATTGATATTGGAAAGTAGTATTTTTCAATGCAAATTTAGAAACAATGTAATCAAAGAGTTGAATTCTCCAGCAAATGGAAATGCAGGGTCTCTATTTAATTTTGGATCCCTAAGACCAGGAAAACTGCCAGAGTTGTCCCAATCTTCAAAAGTGGGGACAAAAACACTGTCTCAAACTACAGGCCAATCTCCCTTCTCCCAATCCTATCCAAAGTCATGGAAAAATGTGTCCACTCCCAATTAAACGATTACTATACCAAGACAAATTTCCCTAGCCAATTCCAATCTGGCTTTTGCCCCAAACACTCTACCGTAACTACCCTGCTAAACGTTGCAATGAAATCCAGTGTGGAATGGAACAGGGACAAATCACTAGTGCAATTTCCTAGATTTTGCAAAGGCTTTTGATACTGTTGATCATGCTATCCTGATTAACAAACTCCAGAGCTCTGGAATAAGGAAGCATGCTTTAAACTAGTTTCAGTCCTACCTATCATGTAGATCCAACATGCGTCCATCTCAGGCTCTAACTCCAATCCCCTGGATATCACCTGTAATGTCTCGCAAGGCTCTGTTCTGGGGCCCCTACTCTTCTCAGTGTTCATCAATGATCTTCCCACAGCTTGTAAGGAAGCTTCAATACACATGTATGCAGATGACACAATCCTATATGCACACAGCCATAGCCTCTCCGACCTTCAACACATACGTCAGTCTGACTTTTTGAGACTCGAAAACTGGATTTACCAAAACAAACTGTTTTTAAACACTGACAATACTGTAACAATGTTTTTTGGGACCAAGACTAAATTTTTAAAGCTTCTAGTGACTGAGCTCCAGATCAGAACCAACGCTTACATCACCCTAACTCCTGTTACTAGTTTTAAATACCTGGGCATATGGTTTGACTCCCACTTAACATTCGGAATGCACATTGATACCCTGACAACCTAAACCTATGCCAAACTAGGTGTACTTTACAGGAACAAATCCTCCCTAAGCCTGCTGGTCAGAAAGCGTATCGCACAGCAGAAGCTAATGCCAATTATCGGTTATGGAGACATAGTATATGGCTCGGCACCCCAAACCCACGTTAGCAAACTTGACACCCTCTACAATTCAATTTGTCGTTTTGTTCTCCAATGCAACTACAACACACATCACTGCGAAATGCTCAAAGAACTAGATTGGTGATCACTCGAGTCTAGGCGCAATGTTCCCCATTCCTGTCTTGCCTTCAAATACTTTCTGGGCAAGCTACCCATCTATCTGAACAAGCTCCTCACCTCTACCACATGCAGCACTTATTATCTGAGATCAGACTCCAAAAGACTGTTCATGGTCCCAAGGCTCAACAAAGTATCCGGCCGCTCCTCCTTCTCTTACCGTGCACCCCAAAACTGGAACAACCTACCGGAGACTCTCACATCCACCACCAGTTTAAGTTCTTTAAAAACTAAGGCTGTCTCACATTTTAATCTGGTCTGTAACTATTTCATACGCCCATAATATATATATTATCTTTAACTGTGCACGCAATGTCTTGTATATTATGTATACCCTGTTCATTTATGTAACTATATTTGTAACCATGTATTATTTCTCATTTTAACTCTATGCCCAGGACATACTTGAAAACGAGAGTAACTCTCAATGTATTACTTCCTGGTAAAACATTTTTATAAATAAATAAATTGCATATTTCAAACTAACACTTCATTAAACATGTCAATTACTGAAGTGCAGTTAATTTGGACATTGTTAAAAAAAAAAACATCAAATAAAAATCTGAGCATGCACAAGTAAGTGATACAAACACCTAATTAGAGATTGTCTTGTCAACATTTTTCATGGCTAAATCTGAACCAAGAGAAATGAGTTAGCACGCTGCAATTTGGCTATATGCCACTGGACCATCTTAAGACCATCTTAAGACCATCTTAAACTAAAAATGGATGAGGGATGCTGTCAATGTTGGCAATATGTAGTGTAGAATCACAACATTACTATATTATATATGTATGTATGTACTGTATGTAATAAAAGTGGCAAATATATCAAGAAAGCACAATGAGAAATTGATGTAGTGTGGTGCTGTCAAAATGTCAGTTTGCATCAGTTTTGAAGAAATGTTGCCATTTATATTGCTTGATACTGTACATGTGGCTATTATGATTATGTTTCCGAATCCATTGAGGTCCACCTTTGTTAAACTGGGCAATATACTCATCCTCTATTTATAGGTTGATAGATCCAGGGGTAGTCAGACAACAAAAATCCCAGTGAAACATTTGCCAGTTAAAACAATAATGGTAGACAGCACACATGAAGCAAGGTAAATATGATATCATTTGCAGGGTGCAATAAGGAACAGCGAGAGGACCCCAGTTCCTCCCAAAACAATATGTAAATACACTGAAATGTTCCAGCACTCACTGACTATTGTAAAAATGGTCAAAAACCGGAATATGCCAAAATGTGAATTTTAATGAAAAAAGTGAAATCTACAATAAACCTGGAATAATGTCACGTCAGCAGGAAATACACAAAATGGACCCTAAGAATAGTGATGTGGGGAAACTAAGAAGTGAAAGGATAAAACAATGGAAAAGTAGGAGGGAACAACAAAATAAGGGGGTGAGTGGGTGGGTAACAAGGGGGCAACATTTCAGGGTAAGAACCCCTTCCTCAGGCCTGTTCCCTCAAGTCCAAAGGGACAAAAGGTACTTCCCTAGACCCTTATAACCTACACAGACCCCCTACATAGACCCATTACCTACACAGCAAGAGAGAGAGTGAGGATAATCCAGACCCTGACCAAGGACTTTACGGTTGGACTTTGTATCTCTTGAGAATTGTATCCTCCTACTAGAATCTGGACTCATTGAACTTTTGCCTTATTCTATTTCATAGCATTTTGTGTTTGGTTGTGCTCTATATTGGGGTTATAAGGGTCTAGGGAAGTACCTTTTCAGCCCCCCCCCCCCCCTTATTTTGTTGTTCCCTCCTCCTTTCCCATTGTGGTATCCCTTCCCTTGTATAGTTTTCCCACATTACTATTCTTAGGGTCCATTTTGTGTATTTCCTGCTGACGTGACATTATTCCAGGTTTATTGTAGATTTCACTTTTTTCATTAAAATTCACATTTTGGCATATTCCGGTTTTTGACCATTTTTACAATAGTCAGTGAGTGCTGGAACATTTCAGTGTGTTTATATATTTGCCAGTTAAGTCACACATAAGGAAAAATCCTTTCCTTACGCCAGTAGGGTCAATCACAATTCTCCCTGAATCCATTCTCTTCTCATGAGCTAACATAGGTATAAAGATGTAGGCAACATTATTGCTCCAATTGTCGTACGATTACGCTTTTATGCTTGCACTAGTTTTATAATAGTTATTATAGTTTAATAAAGTCGCGACTTACAAAATTGCGCAATTAATGTGCCTTACTGTAGGTTATCGCAGGGGTGCGCAAAGTCTTGGCCCTTCGCCAACCTGCCTGTTCAGCCCCAGTGCTCGTGCCCCCCCAACCTGGTATTCAGCGTCAAATGATGCCGCAGGGTCATTTGACGCCATGGTAACGCTGCAGGGTTATTTGACACTGCGTTGCCGTGTCGACCAAGCCATCGTAGAGAAGTTTGAGTAATATAAGGCCTCGCACGGCATGTCATTTAAATGCTTTGGGGAAGAGCATGGAACCTCTGTAACCGCCGTGCCCCCTAAACTTATCGCGCACCCCCCAGGGTTATGCTGGGGGAGAGATATGATGATGATGATGATGGGTGGTGGGGGAAGATATGAGGATGATGAAGGGTGCTGGGGGAGATATGAGTGATGATGAGGGGTGCTAAGGGAGATATGATGATTATTTTACCTGTGCGGCCTGATTTTTTACAAATATGTATTGGGGGGGATGGGGTCTTATAAAAATGTATGGGGGTGGTGGGGGTCTTTTTAAAATGTATTGGCTGGGGCGGGTATTTTTATTATGTACTGCACCGACACACTTTATTCGAGCAAATACCCAGTATGTACCTGACAGATACCTGGAATGCGCCGCTCCTCACCTCTGACAAGCCCCGTTGCGTTTGCCTTCCCAGCCTGGGTTCATGCCTGGCTGACGGGCGGCTGATCTGTTAAATGATAATGATTAGGATTTAATAGGCTGCAATGCTTCGCGTGTCTACCAGATGGCATAAATTCATGAATTGTAATGCAGTATATATATATATACTGTGCAGTATTGCAGCCAGCGGGAATAAAATGCTTCAATCCCTGCCTGGAAAATACCTCAATGCACTCGGGCAGAAAACAGTCACAAACCTCAATACACCCGGGTATACCCGAATTCGTGGGACTAGCCGAGCTCGAATAAAGTGTGTTGCCAGTGTATTGTGGGTGGGGTTACATGTATTTAGGGGGGTGGGATTTTTTGGTATGTATTTTGTGGGGGGGATTGAGTGCGAGTGGGGTAATTGACGGAAGGTAGGGGCGAGTGAGAGGAGAGAGGGGGTTAGGGAGTGAGTGAGGAAAAGAGGTAGTAAGAGTGAGATGCAGTGGAGAAATACAGTTAGGTCCAGAAATAATTGGACACTGATATAAGTTTTGTTATTTTGGCTGTGTACCAAAATAAATTCAAGTTACAGTTAAGTAATGAATATGGGCTTAACGTGCAGTCTATCAGCTTTAATTTGAGGGTATTCACATCCAAATTGGAGGAAGGGTTTAGGAATTACATCTCTTTAATATGTAGCTCCCTCTTTTTCAAGGGACCAAAAGTAATTGGACAGTTGACTGAAAGCTGTTTCATGGACAGGTGTGGGCTATTCCTTCGTTATTTCATCATCAATTAAGCAGGTAAAAGGTCTGGAGTTGATTCCAGGTGTGGCATTCGCATTTGGAAGCTGTTGCTGTGAACTCACAACATGCGGTCAAAAGAGCTCTAAATGCAAGTGAAACAGGGCATCCTTCGGCTGTAAAAAAAAAAAAAAAAAAAAAATCCATCAGAGAGATACCAGGAACATTAGGAGTGGCCAAATCAACAATTTGGTACATTCTGAGGAAAAAAAAGAACGCACTGGTGAGCTCTGCAACACAAAAAGGCCTAGACGTCCACGGAAGACAACAGTGGTGGATGATCATAGGATCCTTTCTATGGTAAAGAAAAACCCCTTCACAACATCCAGCCAAGTGAAGAGCACTCTCCAGGAGGTAGGCATATCATTATCCAAGTCTACCATAAAGAGAAGACTTCACGAGAGCAAATACAGAGGGTTTACCACAAGGTGCAAATCATTCATAAGCCTCAAGAATAGAAAGGCCAGATAAGACTTTGCCAAACAATATCTAAAAAAAGCCAGCCCAGTTCTGGAACAGCATTCTTTGGACAGATGAAACTAAGATCAACCTGTACCAGAATGATGGGAAGAAAAAAGTATGGAGAAGGCTTGGAATGGCTCATGATCCAAAGCATACCACATCATCTGTAAAACACTGGGGAGGCAGTGTGATGGCATGGGCATGCATGGCTTACAATGGCACTGGGTCACTAGTGTTTATTGATGATGTGACAGAAGCCAGAAGCAGCCGGATGAATTCTGACATGTATAGGGATATATTGTCTGCTCAGATTCAGCCAAATTCAGCGAAGTTGATTGGGCGGCGCTAAACTTTACAGATGGACAATGACCCAAAACATACTGCAAAAGCAACCCAGGAGTTTTTTAAGGCAAAGAAGTGGAATATTCTGCAATGGCTGAGTCAATCACCTGATCTCAACCCGATCGAGCATGCATTTCACTTGATGAAGACAAAACTTAAGGCAGAAAGACCCACGAACAAACAACAACTGAAGACAGCTCAGTAAAGGCCTGGTAAAGCATCACAAAGGAGGAAATCCAGCGTTTGGTGATATCCATGCGTTCCAGACTTCAAGCCGTCATTGCATGCAAAGGATTCTCGACAAAGTATTACAAATGAACATTTTATTATGTGTTAATTTGTCAAATTACATTTGAGCCCCTGAAATAAGGGGACTGTGTATGAAAATGGTTGCAATTCCTAAACGTTTCATACGATATTTTTGTTCAACCCCTTGAATTAAAGCTGAAAGTCTGCACTTCTATTACATCTCTGTTGTTTCATTTCAAATCCATTGTGGTGGCGTACAGAGCCAAAATTATGAAAATTGTGTCAGTGTCCAATTATTTCCGGACCTAACTGTACATGTAAGGCGGGAGGGGGGGAGAGTGAGTGAGATGGAAGATGTAAGGCGGGAGGGGGGGAGAGTGAGTGAGATGGAGGGGAAATACATGGGTAGAGAGGGTGGAAAATAGGGTGGGTTTGTAGGGTGTGAAATGAACCTAATATGTGTCAGTCAGATAGGGGTTCCCCTAGATTTTTTTAAACACTTCAAGGGTTCCTCCAAACAAAAATGGTTGGGAATCACTGCTCTACACTCACAAAATGCACATACAACACACACAGCAGCCCCCCCCCATCTACACCCACAAACACACACTGCAGCCCCCTGTAAACTCACAAAACTGCAGACATAAACACACACAACAAAACACACTCTGTAGCCCTCTTCCACCCACACACACACACACACACTGCAGCCTCCCCTCTTCACCCCCATACACACTGCAGACACACACACACCAACAAAACTGACTGCTCCCCCCCTCTACATCCACAAAACACGTAACGCAGCCCCACCTCTACACCCACTGCATTCCCCCTGTAAACCCATACACTGCAGACACACACAAAAAATACTCTGCACCCCCCTCCACCCACAAAACACACACACAGCAGACACACAAAACACTCTGCACCCCTCCTCTACACCTGTAAAAACACACACACTGAATACACACACACTGCAGCTCCCCCTCTACACCCACAAAACACACACACAACAAAACAGACTCTGCTGCCCCCTCTACGCCCACAAAATGCACACCAAAAGAAGACACACTCACCAATAAAACACTCAACAGACACACAAACCTTTTCCCTTCACTTTCCTGTGCGGAGCTCTCTGCAGGCAAGGGGGAGGGGGAGGGGGGAGTCAGTGCCTTGCTTCTGCCTCTTGTCCAATCACCTCCCCTGTCTAAGAGCTGATCTCACTCTTTGTGAATGAGAACTGGGAGCTGATTGGCTGAAAAACTTGGCAGGGTGCCAAAAATTCTGGGCCATTACTGAATAGATAATGCCCGGAATTTTAACAGCTATATAAGTAGTAATATTAGTGGCTACATGAGGAAATGTAACTCTGAGGGATCCCTGTAACGCTATGTATAGGAAAGGACCAAATAAACAGTTTGTATGTTGTAATGTGTCATACATTACTTTTTATATTTTCATCTCTTGTGTAACTCAGCAGCTACAATGTTTTCTGATATTACTAGGGCAACATTATCTATTGTTACAGTTTACAGCTCAAACTGCTGGAAACATAGGCAACAAATTATCATAAACAGGAAATTTTTGCAAAGATCTTGCACTGCTGGGGAGGTGGGTTAAAACCTGCTATAGAAATCAAAGGATGCTTTAAAACAAAAAAATGGTATTAAGAGATTATTAAATAATTATAAAAAAAAAACCAGTCTAATACTACATTTATACTGATTTAACCCCCCACCCCCATAAGATTTCACATGTTTTGCTGCTTTAACTATTCTTAACCTTCTGCAGTGCTGGGGGTACTTGAAATACATATTTTGCTTTGTTCAGCAAATAAAGAAAATACAAGTGTAAATGGTGACATTCCTATGCTTTGAGATCAGTCAAAATGATGACTAGTTCTATTCGCTGACCATGCTCATCAACACCATTATAACATCTCTTATTAGTTTCTAATGCCATTTGTAACCATAGTAACACGTTAAAAAAGTTATGGTGGGTAAAAAAGTTGCAAAACTCCACCACCATACAGTGCACAGCAAATAAAAATACCACTTGTGGGTACAGTTGCATGTCTCAGACAGGTCTGCAACCTTATCTTTGCCCTGGCTATGCACTACCAAATTTGCACCATACATATTATTATTATTATACATGTACAGTCATAAACATGATGTGATTCAAGGAGAAAGACAGAATGTGACAAGAAGATAGAAGTCATTTTAGTGAAAAAAAACTTTGGATTGCCTCATTTTAAAGCAACCATCCCGGGTTGCATTGCTTGTTTTTTTGACACCCTGCTTCAATCCTAAAATGAGCCCCATTCATTTCAGCTCTGGTGACCACATTCTTTGAGAGATACTTACCTCTGTACGGGTACCGGTATCTGCAGCCAGGAAACTGGTGTAACTTGTCTAACAAAATTGTGGCTTTTTAATGTCCCGCATCCTGCGGACCAATAGGAAGCTGTGATGTCATCAGTTGCAGATTCCTATTGGCACGCATGACCGGGACATTTAAACTTACTCAGAAATATCGGCAGCACCTAAGGAGGTAAGTATCTCTGGAAGCAGGGGGTCCCCGGAGCTGAAATGAATGAGATCAAGTCCGGAGTCGTCGTTCTGCTTCAATCCTATACAAAATACACACAAAAAACCCAAGCAATGCAACCTGAATTGCTTCTTCAAGGCCATCCAGATTCTTCAAAATCCGTCGTTGGGTCTCGGCCAAATGGAGTCTAAAGAGACAGTTGACAGATTCAACTTCAATCCGAATCCACAAGACGTCTTTACATGAATCTTTTCCACGGAGTATAAAGAAATCGAAACAGGAGGTAGAAATACTGCCACTCCCAGCCTAAATAGTATGTAATGTATAAATGTAGCAGCAGCAGCAGCAGCAGCAGCCTCAACCAAACCTTATGTAATAATTCTTAATTTCATATGTCATACATGTTTAAAAAAAAAAAAATTCAATACCACTAAATACCACATAGTCTGCTGAGGCTGTGCAACAACACAAAAATAAGGCTTTGCAGATTCATTCCAGAATATATATATATATTCTCCATTTTGGCTTTATTTTTGTTACATAAATCATGACACGGTGTAATATGTCATGTGTTGTTGTTCATCTGATATTGTATTTACCTAATTTGTAGACCTGCTAAGGAACAGATGATTGTTATTATGTCCTGATATGTAAAACCATGGAATTCAAAGAGGGTGTACTTTCTTTTTCACATGACTGTATATTAATAGATATAACCACAGCAAACTCATGGGTTTTGTAAAAGTTACATGTCATATTGTTGGACACTTGCCAGAGAGACAAGTACTTCCCAATTAAAAAGAAGCAAAGAAAAGCTTGTTTGGGAAGTACTAAAAGAGATAAAAGGCTATGAAATCATCAAGGAGTGGATACAAATGACAATTTTTGCATGCTCCAAATTGGTATGTAAAGAATTATCCAGAAGTTGGGATAAATTACGCATTAATAATGAATTCACAGCTCTCTGCCGTCCACAAAGCATAAACAACCCCTTCCTCTCCGAACTGTATGGTTTACAAACATGTAATTGAACATTTTATACTATATTGTTTTAGTGGTATATTTCTAATGAACAGCCCACAATAATATTCAGAAAGAAATTGGCTAGAAGGAACGCATGCAATTTTTTAATGCAGTATAAAGTTATTAAGACTTAAATCGAGGAATGAAAAAATGAATTTTTATGAAGTAATCATTTTTTTCTTTTGTGAGAGATGTCGTGGGATCCTTACCCACATTCTTAACCGAGATGTGAATCATACGCCATTTTGTTTGTCCTTTTCCTTTTTTAATTATTTCCTTAACATTAGAAGGAAAATAACATAGGTTAAATTAATAAAAAAATAAACATATCTGTATGAGGTTTGGCAAAATCCTTTGCGGGTTTTCACATTCCGGTTCAGGATTTTGCTCTTGCTCGCCCTCTGTGGCTGGATCGTCCATTTTTGCTCCTGACAAATTCCTTTGAAAGGACAGCCCTGTGAGTAGGAAGTTGCAAAGTTTCAGTTCATGCTGAGTACATGCAAAGCGCTTTCCTATTGTCTTCACGTTACCAGACCTGGCTCACATACCTCGACTAACCTTTGATTTCAGCCTGCCTCAACCTCTGCATCCACACCGACTATGCAACTCTGCTGCCAGCCCTGACCTTCGGCTTATGACTCACTACTCTATGAGGACTCTGTCCCTCGGCTCAGGTCGGTTCTTTCACCTTCCTACTTCAGCCCTGCGGATCCGTTTCCTGCTTGAGACGAGCATCGTTACAATCTGACAGGGGCTAATTACCCTAGATTTAGTGGTTCTGGATTTACAGAATAAGTCTGCTTCCATTAAAGGCAAATCCATGCAGTGCGTGCATCTGCTCAACTGAATGTGAAAAGTGAATTTTTTTTTATAATGTTCAGAAAATGGCTACAGGAATAATATAAAGTACATAATGTTTAGCTTAGGGCTCTTAAACCTTTAAAGATTGACAAGTGGAAATCACCTACTGATATTTTTAGGTAGAGAATGTAAAACAAGTAATAAAAAATTCTTCTTTACTTATGGTGAACCTAAGTATCCTATTGCCACTGGATGTTGTCACTGCCAAGAGCAGAGGTCCCCAACGCAGTACTCGCAGACCCTTGGCACCCACCAAGCCTTTTGTGGGTGCCTGCGACTGACTGGCCAACCAGTTGATAATACGGCGTAGATAAGGGGTCTCCAACACATCGATCACTAGGTACTGGTAGCTCGCCGGCTGCCAGTGAGTGGCTGACCACAGTGCCGCCGACAGCTGCTGCATGCCTCTCTCATATGCTGGAAGTCAGGTACAACTTCCGAATCCGCGAGCAGGACCGGTGTGGCACTGAAGGCCTCCCCCCAAGGTAAGTCTATTTTGTTGTGTGTGCGCACACACTAATTGGTTGGTGCCCACCACTCTGTCCTGAACTCTCAAGTGTGCCCTTGGGTACAAAAAGATTGGGGACGCCTGGCCAAGAGTATTAATAGAAATACTAGACACGGTTTAGACTAAATTGAAGCAGGAAAACGTGAAATCTTATGTTTTTTTAATAAATCAGTTCTGTAGTATTAGACAATACTTACTGCATTTAAAAAACAAAGTATGATTAAAAATGACATTAAGCGTTGAATACATTTTAAAAGATCATCTGAATTCTATAGCAGGTTTTAGCCCACCTCCCAAGCAGTGCAATATCTTTGCAACACTTTCCTGTTTGTGATGATTTGTTGCCAATATTCCCAGCAGTTTGAGCTGCAAACTGTAACCATAGACAATGTTACCTTACAATATAAGGATACATTGTAGCTGCTTAGTTACAGTGACTGAAGGATTGATTGAAACTGAAAGGCAGCCATTATGTTAGTCACACTCTCAGGATCTTTTGACATTTATAAGAGGAGCACCAAACGATTGCTAGTTTAGGTGAGAATGTAGAATTATACATTGCCACAGGCTTTACATATGCAAAGAAGAAGAAGAAAAAAAAGGGGGGAATGCAGTATTGTTGCCTTGAGAGGACAAGACATCATAATGGAGGAATGGTCCATACATAACTCATAGCAGATTGATGGAAATCTAATCTCCTTTATTCGAGTCTCAGGGCAAGATTCACTAAACCTTGATATTGCTATGTTAACATAAAAAATGGGAAATCATTTTTAAAATTATCGCCATATTAACCAATAATTATTTATTCATAAATGGGCTGCGATATCTATTTGCATACCTGAAAATTGTGTTGACTCTGCGTTAAATAACGCTATCGACACAATCAAGTGTTAATGCATAGAAATCTGTGTTAATCCACAATAGTGCTGCAATTCAAGTGGTGAGGGGTCACTTTTCAACTATGGAGAAGGAATGGTTCTGTAAAGACACTGACTGGTAACAACGATACGGAGTTTGAAGCAGGGGAACCTGGTTCAATTCCCGGTGTCAGCACCTTGTGACCTTGGGCAAGTCACTTTATCTCCCTGTGCCTCAGGCACCAAAATCATAGATTGTAAACTCTACGGGGCAGGGAGTGTTTATGTAAAAATTCCTATGTGCTGTGTATCGCACACTATACGGTAATTGTGAAGCGCTTTGAGTCTCATTGGGAGGAAAGCGCAATATGAAATAAAGTTATTATTACTATTGGATACAAAACCATATGTCGGAAAATAATGTAACGCCCTGATGCCTAAGACTACCAATGCATTTCAAAGGAATACCTTTAGGTTAAAATAAAACAAAAAAACACCCTACAAATAAAACACAAAAAGCATAACATCCATATGGGCAAATATTCCGTCTTTCGTAGCCCAAGAGGCCAGCTAGACATGGGTTCAACATTATTATGAATTTCTATAATCTATTCTAGGTTGGTTAGTCTGATCTTGACATGATATATGTAGGTGATATAAATTAGTGCTATTTTTTGGCGGTAACACGATATTGCCAGGTAGCGGAGTTTAGTGAATAGCATGTGAATTCCTCGTTTGCATACGAGGCTGTTAAAAAAATATAACACCTACATATTTCTGTGGCAAAAAGCCCGTATCGCTGCTTTAACGCTTGTGATATGGCTTTAGTGAATAGAACAATAAATAAAATTGCTGTTATATACTGATGCCAATTTTTTTCCATTCAAATCGACCTTGAGTGAATTCCCCCTAGTATTGAACTAGAGAGCAGACCGTAAAAGATATATTGTGCCTTTTAGTTTGTGTCTTTGTTACACAGGGCCAGCAGTCTCAGGAGGAGTGTTCTGAGTTATAAGAGGTAAAATCATTGGCTGGGTGATCTCCAGTGATGGAGATGAAAGAAAGAGAGACAGGAGAAACTGATTAGATGCTTTGCACCACTTGGTGTGAATCAATTCCTGGCAGTGACTGCATCATGGAGAGGTTAGTAGGCAAAGTTGACTGGAGAATCTGTCCTGGGAATTTTGTTGGGGACCTCTTATTTTTGTAGAATCTGGGAGATGCGTGTTCTCTGTTGATTTGTACCCGCATGTCCGCCTTGTGCACAGTACGGATGTGCTTCTTCAGGTTGCTGGGATGCCTGCAGCCCTTCCCGCAGATCTGAGTGACAAAACATGAATACAGGAAATCATTCGCAATCAGTCACAAAAAATATAAATCTCAGAATTACAAAGGCATGGTCAAAGGACACTTGTGTACTTGTGTTTTATGGGCTTCAAATAACTTGTACAAGTTTGACAAAAGCAGGAATTTGTATGTGATACATCTGGTAAACACAGATTTTATAAAAAGAAATGCCTGTCAGATGTAAGAGGTGAAGTAAATCCCATTCAAATGACTACGTCCTGATTAATACAGTATGTAAAAACAGTGTTAACCAGTCCTTCTGTATGCAAAATGTGACAATGACCTTAAACTCTGACTGTCATAATAGTTATAGTAACTATGTATTATCAATTGTTAGGCTACACATTTATCTACAATTGTGAAATATGTCATTAATTATTGTATGAACTGCTTTTTTGAAAGTCACTATTGTTGGAATCCTACCACTGTTTATAATGACTACACATGTAAATATAGGATTTCTATTCACGTCAGTATAATTACTCAATCTTTTGCACCATATTGCATTTTCGAACTATGAGGCTAAACAATAAACCAATCTTTAGGACATGCCAATATCAATATATACAGCTGTAAACACCGGTGTGCACGTGTAATCGTTACAGGTATACTGTATGCATACAGGGTATGCTGTTTATGAAGTACAGTAGTGTTTTCTTACAAATCCTACATTTAAGGTGGCACCTGAACTTCCATTTAGAACAAGCAAAGAATTCTGCATCACAAATCGCATCCAATTTGGTATTATTAACCACTTGCTTTGCAAGGATTTTTCATGACGCGTAAAGCAGCAATACATTCAAAATCCTATTTGTTTTCTTTATAAATCCATTGCATTAGATAATACTTATTCCATTAGTTTTTATGTCCCCACCCTACATATTCCTTTTTAATGTATTAAGATATATTCAAAATCCTTTATGTATTTTTTTAATACATCAGTTGTTTAGTATTAGATAATACTTAATCCATTTTTTATTCCCATCCCCATGCACTTTAATGAGTTTGAATGTATTAAAGAAACAGAACATTTGTTTAAAAAAAAAAAAGTTTGAAGCAGAGGATCTCCGAAGCTGAACCGTGTTAATTTTAGCTCCGGGGACACCCTGCTCCATGGGATTCTTACCTCCGTAGGGGGTGCCGGTAGCAGCTCTGCAGGTTTAAAGCTCCCGGTCACGCAGGCCAATAGGAAGCCGTCACACCTTCTTATTGGTCCATGTGATGTCGGAGCTTTAAATCCGAAAGGTATAAAGAACAGGGCTCCACGGATTTTAAATACACTATTTATTGCCAACAGAATGACTTGACGTTTCAGCCACACATGGCCTTTCTCAAAAGCAGAATTTTACTTCTGCGAAAGGCCATGTGTGGCCGGAACGTCAAGTTATTCTGTTGGCAATAAATAGTGTATTTACAATCCGTGGAGCCCTGTTCTTTATACCTTTTGCTGAATATTGGATTATCACGGAGAATCCTGAACCAGGAGCACCGGTATTTGTATCTTATTTATTTGATATATTTAGGTGTGCAGCAGTTTCCTTATATCAGGAGCATAACATCCGCCATTTCGATAGCCCCACACAGCCCAGCTGGAGCTGCTACTGGTATAACCCCTATGGAGGTAAGTATCTCAGGAAGCAGGGGGTCCTCAGAGCTGAAATTCATACAGTTCAGCTCCGGGGACCCCTGCTTCAAACTTATAACACTAAAATGTAAAAAAAAAAAAAAAAAAGCAGGATTGCTGCTTAGCGCTTCCTTTGGTTGCTATAGCAACCATTAACAAAAGCACAGCACATCCTTTTTTAAATTAAGTGGCCGATCGATTACGATTTAGAGAATGTATCAATTGTCAGCTTAGGTAATTACATTTCCTCAAAGCTACATCTATTAAAACAAAAATAAATGCAAACTGTGTTGCCACTTATGGTGCTAAAGGGATTCATTGCATTAACCAGTTCTATCCAAAGCCAAGTCCAGCCCAAATTTCTTTGGCCTTCAATACTCACTTTACAACGATAGGGAAGTTCTCCAGTATGGGTCCACGTGTGGCGTTTCAGTTCAGATATGCGGTGGAACGTTTGCATGCAGAAGTCGCACTTAAATTTCTTTATGCCGCTATACAACAGAGCAGGAAGAATCATGAAAGAAAACCGTAAATATCCAAAGGGCCATTCAACTTAATGTAGAAAATGTTAAATTAAAAAAGTCTTACAGGGTTATTGCAGTTTTTCCTCGAATTATGTTATTAAACACTTTTTTTACATATAATTATCTCTCTCAAACGTTTCTAAGAACTGGGGCCTTTAGTGATAGAACATTGAAATTACCTGTATATACAATTTTGCAATCGTTGCAAAGTAATTTTTTTAATTTCTTTAGTAATCATGACGCTGTACATTTTTACATTATGGGTTACAATTACATTGGAACAGTAAATTATTTTAAATATATTCTTGTTTTGTTTGCTTTGCTACACAGCTCTTTTCCAATGAAATCTGCAAATAATACTAATGGATGAAAGGAAACAAATGGAACTAAGGAGGTGGTTTTCAATCTTTTTTTTGTTAAGGAACCCTATAATTATATTGTGAAATTCAGTGGAACCCAAACCCTCTCTAATAGCGTGTCTGAGATCAGATGCATTGTAAGGAACCCTAACTCTCTCTAATAGCGCGTCTGAGATCACAGATGCATTGTAAATTCTTCTGTAATTGGTACAATTTTCATAGAAGGGAACCAATTAGATATGCCCAGGGAACCAAAAGGTTCCTATGAACCCCTGTTGAAAAACACTGAACTAGGCACTAGTAAGGCAGACATCCAGGACAACAATGTGAGCCAATCAGGCAGCTCCATGCTTGAAAGTTGATTCCATTAGACAACTCTAGTGGCAAGGCTATGAGAAGTTCTCACAATTATTCCCCTATATCTTATTACATCTGCCTTCTGCACTGTCCTATTTATTATGATGATGCATAGAAAGCCAAAAATCACTATGGCCAAGCTATTAGTCTTTAAGGGGCACATACATTAGAAAAACAAACCTTTTCAATGACATTGGCACTGTTTAGCAAATAAGGCTTTCTTACCTAAAATACCTGGGCACATTTTAAAATGCTTTAAAAAACAATTAAAACGACTTCATGGCATGTCCATGTTTTATAAAAAGGTTATATTCCTCCTTTGACCGAAGTGTATTAATGCCAGTGTCATGTTGAAGGGGTAAGGCTGCGGCCCTGCTGCCGCTGAGTTCGCTCATGCTTGAGAGCGGTGACGTCACTAACTCTCCAAGCATGAGCGCTCGGCTGTCCTGCAATAATTTTAGAGTGGGGTGGGGGGAGGGCGTGGCTATTAAGGGAGGGGGCGTGTCCTTGGCTGGATCTGGGCTTGTGTGTCTTTGTCCCTCCATTCTCTCCTTTCTACCCTTCCCTCCTCTCCCCCTTCCATCCTCTCCAAACCTTCCCTCTCCCCCTCTCTGCTCTCACCCCCTTCAACACCTCTCCACTCCCCCCTTTCACCTCTCTCCGCTCCTCCCCCTTCCACCTCTCCACACCCGCCCCCTTCCACCGCTCTCTCCCCCTCTCCACTGCTCCCCCCCCCTCCTCTTCCACCTCTCTCCGCTCTGTCTGCTAGCCTATACTGCCTCTCTCTCCCCATTGGTCAGAGCAGGGTTTCTGCGCTCCAAATTCAAGCTCCCTTGTCTCCCAAGCGCCAAGCTTGGGAGAGCTTACGTGCCTACGCACGAGCGCACACGCCGCATGAGCGGGGCCGTGAGGATCAAGATTGCTAGAAGTAAACTCGGCAAGCGCTGCGGGCTCAGTGCTAACGTGGAAGCAGCCTTATAGTTGGGTGAGCAGAGACTTGGGAAGCGTTTGAGTTCCTCTGAGTACTCCCTTTTGTCTGTCGCGGTGTGTTTAGCAAGTGCTTGTACAGCAAGAGCCCCATCTCTCCCTCCCCATATCTTTGTCTCTCTGATAAGGACCGAGTTGGAGAAGTGTAAAGAAAACACCATATTGACAAACACTTCTCTATTCAGTGACCACTAAGAAATTAAACTCATCGATTTCTATAAAAATGAACGCAGCAAAAATCATAGCTTGTTAGATTGCTTTAGCAAAGCCGATTAGACTGTTATTCTTTACAAAGGGTGTTTCTGTCCGGCTACGTGGGATTGCATCTTCAAGGCCTGATGAAAATGTAACCTTTGGAATAATGCTAAGTTCTAGTAGCCATATTAGTCATGGAGAAATGTAGATTTATTGTAGGTTGTGATGGCTTTTATGGGACTAGCATTAGAGGTCTTCATAGAGGTACTGCAATTATTGTATAATGTTTAGAGCTTTAGAAACCTTGTAGATTTCTTGTTCAAGTGCACAGTTTCTGACTTTATCTGTACCTGCAAAAGATTTTGTGGCTCTTGTAATGCTTGACGGCTTGACCGCAGAACTCACAGAGCTGAAGCAATGGCGGTTTCCCATTGGAGGCTTCTATATGTTTCACTCGGACGTGCTGTGTCAGATCATCTGCAAAAGAATGTGACACCATGTTTTAAAGTAGACAAAAATAAAAGCGGGTAATGCACACCAAAAGGAGGTACTAAAAAGGAAAGAAAATGTAAAAAGGAGACAAACAGCAACAGGGCACTACAAATACTGAACAAAAACATACAAGTGTATTCCTTACATGGCGTCAGACCAACATTTCTGTCCATTATGGCCTTCATCAGACTCAAGGCAGTGGTGATATGGAGTGATCAACTACAAACCATACTAATTAATAAATTAAATAATCGATAATTATAATGAGTTGGTGCAAACTGTGAACTGAAAGTGAATCAGTAAAATGGCAAGCTCACTAGATAGTGTGCTCAAAGAAAATTTCACTTAAATGCACACCACTAACAATTATAATTGAACTTTTAATAGTACAGTATTACTTAAAACATATATTACCGAGTGTGAGTGTAACAGTAATTAAAAAAATCAAGATAACAATAGTGAGACGAAATACTGTACCACTAGCCCCAACTAAATAAACACTCAGATACAGTATAATACAGTACAGTATAATACTTATCAGGTGGTAGGGAGTTAGAGGTAAATTCAGCGGTGATGAAAATAACCATCAAAGAACAGAGACAGAACTCAGTAATGCACCTATAAACACAGGTGATCAAAAGACCTCCATTAATAATAATTTTTAGGTCTAATAAGGTGCAACTGATATTACATTATACCATGGACAACCCTTTATCCCAAAGGGGGGAAAGGGATATAACAGGAGCAGTGTACTGCCTTAGAGAGTGTTGATTTATATCTAGTGTAGGTGGTTAACAAAGGTGACCATAAAATGGCAACCCCCTCACACCACTAGTAAATTACATTTAGCAGTACATAACCATCCATAAATAAAAAAGGATGACCGAATTTCAAGTTTTAATCCAGACTTACAAATAAGACTGTGATTCTGTCAGCCCTGCGGCTCGACTCCGCCCCCCGGGTGCGTCACACGCCACTACCAGGAACGCGCGCGGACCCCCTTCTGCACGCACACGCCGCGTCAGTAAGGAGATTTCGGATCCCCCTCCTCGTTACGTCATCACGGCGAGCAGGCTCGCCGGCAGAGTGGACGCCGCGCTCCTCATACACACGCACGCCACGCTTCTCATGCATGCGAATGTTGCGCGCCAGGTAATGGTAAGATTGAATTCAGCTGTGTCTCACTTGGTGTCCACCCAGCGTCCTCCTATCGGTTCTCTACCTATGTGTGACATCACTACTCCTGAGGTCTCCCTATTGGCTCCTGTTCCTTTTTATGCCCAATAAGCCCTCTGCTGATTGCTAAGCATAAACTATTGTCTCTGTGTGTTGCTTGCTGCATTGATCGTTGCCTATTAGTGTGCCTTCTCTGATCTTGTTGTGACCTCTGCTTGTACCTGGACTTCTCTCATCTGCATCCCTGGACCTCGGCTTACCTCTGGGCTCCCGCTCTCTCCTCTCCTTGACCACGGCTACGGATCACGACTACTCTTCTTTCTCCAATCCCTGACCACGGCAAGTACCACGACCTACCTACGTCTCCTATCCTGACCCGGCTATATGACCCTGACTCTGCAATCTGGACCTGGTCCCTCGGTTGTAGGCGGGGGTTGTAGCCTGGTCCCTCTGCCTCGCGGTCATGTCCAGTTTGTGCTGAGTACACGTGACAGATTCAGCACGGACTCTAGTATAAGTTGATCATAGAACCCATCATAAGGTGGCGCTAAGTAGACTTAATCTACCTCCTGTCATTAATATCAAAATAGTATGGTATGATAAACTAAATCTAAATGCTCTGATTCGTAACTCAAAAACTAAAACAGCTCCATAACGGAGGCTGATGACATCACTACGTAGCCCTACGCACGTTTCCCTCCAGCAACGGAGCTTCATCAGCGACATTTTTGCAAGTAGAAGAAATCGAAACTATTTAAAAGCATACATTGCCATGGTAACGCGATCGGCAACCTCAATAGCGCTTGCGCAGATTAATACATCTAGTATCACTGTAATTATACTAATGTGCATGCTCATAACGGGATACACAGATCGCAATACAGAAACAAAAGATCGCAATACAGAAACAAATATATATAAGGAGATTCAAACCTCTTATAGTCTACAAGGTAGTCGCGCAGCCTGTATACAGCCGATCATACAGATGCATTCTGTGCATGCGCAAGGAGATAGACAACATAACACTGATGTTAGCCTGAATGCGCATGTGCAGAGAAAATCTGCAGCACTCACAAATAGAAAAAGGTTATTTATTTCTCAGTAAATCATCAGGCAGTCAGACAAGCTCCAGAGCGACGTACGTTTCAGACCACAAAGTATTTTCTCAATCCCTGCAAATAAAAGAAACAGCAAATAAAAGACATTGCATTTCAATAAAAAAAATAACAACCTAAAAAAAATACACAATGAAATAAAATACAATCCATGTTTTTCTTACTTTTTATGTCTTCACCCACCAAATCCGACTACAGCATCAACTCCTGGTCCACAATGCAATGCTCCTCTAGCAGCCACGGTCCACCGGTAAATTCTTTAGTTATTTTCTTCATCTGTAAATTATAATCCATTTGGATTTCTTCTTTATCTTCATCTGTAAACTGTAATCTAATTGGGGGGAGATGTTGTCTCTTTGGCTTCTTGGCATCAAATGAGACAAGACAGGCCTTATATACATTTGACTGATGTCACATCCTCTTAAAAAATTGGCTGCCATCACATGATACTTCTCACCAATAGGATGACACCCAATCCTATTGGTTGAAGTACCATATGATGGCTGCCATTTTTTTTAAAGAGGATGTGACATCATCCAAGGATGATGTCACATCCATAATAATAATAATAATAATAATACAAAACTGTCACATGGTACTCCAACCAATCGGATTGGCTGGAAACCATTTGTCAGTCAAATGTGAGGCCTGTTCCGTCTCATTTGATGCCAAGAAGCTGAAGAGACAAATGTCTCCCCCTAATTGGATTACAATTAACAGATGAAGATAAAGAAGAACCCCAAATGGATTACAATTTACAGATGAAGAAAAGATTTAAAGAATTTACCGGTGCACCGTGGCTGCTAGAGGAGCATTGCATTGTGGACCAGGAGGTGCTTCTGTTGCGGAGTCGGATTCGGTGGGTGAAGACATCAAAAGTAAGAAAATGTGTATTGTATTTTATTTCATTGTGTATTTATTTATTTTTTTAGGTTGGCATTTGCATTGGCATTTTTAAAAAAAAATTGAAATGCAATGTCTTATTTGCTGTTTCTTTTATTTGCAGGGTTTTTTTTTTTATTGAAATGCAATGTCTTTAATTTGCTGGGTTTTTTTTTGTTAAAGTTGAAATTGAATGTCTTATTTTTGGTTCCTTGTGTTTTAGATTGGCAGGTTGCATATTGACTGGCATAGTGGTAGCTCATGCCTATAGGGCATTGGTGTGCCACTGCGCAAATCAGTGGGTAGAGGAGGTGGGGGTACTGGGCCAGTAGTTATTTTTTTGTTGGTGCCCACTGAAGAAGAGGAAGATGAGGACGGCTTTCATCCTGGAAGAGGTAAGTAGAACTTGAATTTACTATATGCCGCTGGTTAATGTTCTGGTTATGTTTTATTTTTTTAAATGGGCAAATGAGCTATTAGCCAGATATGGATAATAGGGATTCTGCCCATTACTGTACTGTATGTGTTGGGGGGGGTGTTCAATATATTCTATTGATGGTTGTATTGTAATGTTTATTGGGGGGGGGGGGGTTAACCCTTTCATTACCATAGCGGCTACTACTATTAAGGTAATGAAGGGGTTAACCCCTACCACAACCTTCCCGGTAGACCTAACCACCAACCCTGGGGCAATTACACCCTTCAATCACCCCCTCTGCCGCAATAAACAAGGTAGTCTTGCTTAACCCCTGCATTGCCTTAGTGGTTAGCCGCTATGGTGATTCGGTCGACAACAGCCAGCTTCAGATGTGCACGCGTACACACACACACACACACACATACACACACACACACATACACACACACACACACACACACACACGTTGGCACTACTTATTTTACAATTCATTGAATAAAGTACTTTTTAATTACTGGAACTATCAGGACTACTGAACTGCTTACTGTGGAGCAGTCTGCTCTCTCATGAGTACATTCTGTTTTTTAGTGCACAATTTCACTGCCTGTATTTCTGACCTTGCAGAACTTTTTATCATTATACTATTGATGACTTTGGGATTGAGTGCATTTCAACTCCCTCTGGTTTAATTAAAATTAACAAAGAGGTAGGTAGAAACATTACAAAAAATTATGATAGTGTATAAGAAACCCCATATCAGCATTGAGAACTCTTGTTTTAGTGTCAAAGAGCATTACACACAAATGTACAATATTTATTTTTGAGTCTTGTAGCATGGATACAATTGCTGCTTTAAAGATATCTGTAGTGCAGGATTTAATTTATGCAATTTCTCCCAGCAATAGAAAAATGTCCAGTTCAATCATTTCTGAACAAGTTATTGCATTAAAAGCATTAAAGGTGTTGTTTCCCTAACAATGACTCAAAAACAGCAAGCTTGACCCTACCTGTCTTTCTAACTATCGTCCTGTATCCCTCCTGCCTTTTGCCTCTAAACACCTTGAACATCTTTTATTCTCTCGCTTGCTCCCTTTTCTCACCACCTATTCTCTCCTAGTCCCTCTTGGGACGAGCATCCAAGGTAAGAAAAGTACCCAGGGTCCCAAGGGACTTGGTTTGTGGTGCAGGATATTCCCTGGCCACCTATGTGAGGTTGCATGTGGATAGCAAGGGCATCACCTCCTCCACCCCCAGTGTGTCTAAATACACACATATAATATATAAGAGAAACAACAAAAAACAATTTGAGTCTAAACCAATCTTTCTTTGCCTAGTTTGCTCTATCTTTTTCGTGGGGTTTTACTGTTATGCCTCTGCTATTAAACACCGGGGCTTAATGAAGCTGTCGATTTAAAATTAAAAAGGAACTGCAGTCCTTGGATAAATTCCAAATATCCTGGTTGGGACGAATTACCTCAGTACAAATGAACATACTCCCCAGACTGCTCTACTGCTTTCAGACTTTCCCTGTCCGTATCCCTAACCCTGAGCTCAAAAATATACAAAGCAGGATTTTCCAGTTTATCTGGAGGGGCAAGAGACCAATGGTTCCAAGATCAGTTATGTTCGCATCAAGGGCGAGAGGGGGCCTGGGAGTCCCTGATGTGCTAAAATATTACCAAGCCACTCAACTAAAACAAGTGGTGATCTGGAATAGCGACCCAGCTGCTGGCTTGCCATTGAAACCTTTTACTCAAGACCTACATCTCTAGCCTTGGCCCTGTGGGCCCCACGGCCAAAGACCCCAGATTTGGAGGGCTTGGCCTGGGATCGATGAGGTGCATGTGGAACATTTGGATTAAAACTAAAAAGAAATATGTATTGACGTCCTCTTCCTCGCAACTAACCTCCATTTTTAATAACCCTGACTTCCCACCCGGTTGCTCCCAAAGACAATTTATCCACTTTCAAAATACAAATATTAAGATAGTAGCAGATCTCCTGGAAAAGGAAAAATCCTCTCTTACCAGGAACTTCAAAGCAAATATGAGACTCAAGAATTTCAACATTTTAAATTTCTGCAAATAAGACATTTCCTCACAACAACTTTCCATAATGCGAACTTCCCTAACTTAGCACATTTTGAAACTCTCTGTAAAAAAGGCACCTACCAGAGAGGTCTGATTTCAAGGATTTACCTGGGAATGGAATCGTCCGTAACCACACCAGACCACAATTATATGTTGAAGTGGGCAGCAGACCTGAACGTAGAGATTGATGGAGATGACAGAGGATATCTGGGAATCGGCAGCCAAAACGTCAATTTGTACAACAATTAAAGAAAATATCTACAAAATATTAATTCAGTGGGATCCAACTCCTAGTAGACTGAGCCAGATATTCCCAGGAACTCCTGATCTATGCTGGAGAGGTTGCGGCCTCAGAGGAGACATGTTCCACATTTGGTGGACATTTCCATTTATTACAAAATTTTGGCCCATGATTCAAAATTTTATTATGGATGTTACAGAAATAAGAATTCCCCTGGATCCGTTAACTTTTCTTCTGGCCAAACCGATAGAACACCTCCCTTCACCTATGAAACGGCTGATCTCTTTTATTCTGACCGCAGTAAGATGCTCCATTGCAGCAGCAAGGAAAAAAATTAACCCACCCTCTAGAAGGACTGTAGAAAAAAGATTAAACAAAGTAATGCATATGGAAAAGCTAAAAGCTCATCTGAGACAAACCATGGAAGAGATTTATTGGACATGGGACACATGGCTCTAGAATTAAAAAAAAAAATACAAAAATCATTAAGGATTAAAGATTTTATGCTATTTAATGGAAATACGGATGTCCAGACCAGCGGACAGAGGCCCACCGGGGGATGTGCTGGACAGAGAGATATGGGGATATTCCCCTCCTGCCTCCCCTCTCCCTTCCTTAACCCCATTCCTCTCCCCCTCATCTCCTCCCTCACCCCCTTCTTCCCCCCTCAATACCTTTCCTCCCCTAACCTCTCCCCTTCCCACTCTCTTTTCAACCCTGCTTCTTCCTTCTCTGTCTCCCTTATACCTCCAAACGAGATTAACACTCCCGAATACCACTAATATACAGGAAAGTGATGAGCAGCGTTAGAGCCCGTCCAAACTGCTCAGAAATATAAAGCAAAAATAATTGTTAGCTATCAAAAACATCCGCTTTAAAATGAAGAACTCTCTCCACAATCTAATTATATCTCCCTATTGCTCTCTGTGAAAGAGAGGTGTCCTGTAAAATATGTCAGACTATGCCTTATCATTGTTGTAATAATTTGTGTTTCTATGTATTAAAAATTAATTAAAAATATTGGAAAAAAAATAAATAAATCAAAGCAAGGAAGACAAATACAGTTAGGTCCGGAAATAATTGAACACTGATACAAGTTTTGTTATTTTGGCTGTGTACCAAAATATATTAAAGTTACAGTTAAATACTGAATATAGGCTTAACATGCAGGCTATCATCTTTAATTTGAGGGTATTCACATCCAAATTGGAGGAAGGGTTTAGGAATTACATCTCTTTAATATGTTGCCCCCTCTTTTTCAAGGGACCAAAAGTAATTGGACAATTGACTCAAAAGCTGTTTCATGGACAGGTGTGGGCTATTCCTTCATTATTTCATCATCAATTAAGCAGGTAAAAGTTCTGGAGTTGATTCCAGGTGTGGCATTCACATTTGGAAGCTGTTGCTGTGAACCCACAACATGCGGTCAAAGGAGCTTTCAATGCAAGTGAAACAGGGCATCCTTAGGCTGCAAAAAAAAGGAAAATCCATCAGAGAGATAGCAGGAACATTAGTAGTGGCCAAATCAACAGTTTGGTACATTCTGAGAAAAAAAGAACGCACTGGTGAGCTCTGCAACACAAAAAGGCCTGGACGTCCACGGAAAACAACAGTGGTGGATGATCGAAGGATCCTTTCGATGGTAAAGAACAACCCCTTCACAACATCCAGCCAAGTGAGGAACACTCTCCAGGAGGTAGGCATATCATTATCCAAGTCTACCATAAAGAGAAGACTTCACGAGAGCAAATACAGAGGGTTCACCACAAGGTGAAAACCATTCATAAGCCTCAAGAATAGAAAGGCCAGATTAGACTTTGCCAAAAAATGTCTAAAAAAGCCAGCCCAAATCTGGAACAGCATTCTTTGGACAGATGAAACTAAGATCAACCTGTACCAGAATGATGGGAAGAAAAATGTATGGAGAAGGCTTGGAACGGCTCATGATCCGAAGCATACCACATCATCTGTAAAACACGGTGGAGGCAGTGTGATGGCATGGGCATGCATGGCTTACAATGGCACCGGGTCACTAGTGTTTATTGATGATGTGACAGAAGACAGAAGCAGCTGGTTGAATTCTGAAGTGTATAGGGATATATTGTTTGCTCAGATTCAGCCAAATTCAGCAAAATTGATTGGACGGCGCTTCACTTTACAGATGGACAGTGACCCAAAACATACTGCGGAAGCAACCCAGGAGTTTAAGGCAAAGAAGTAGAATATTCTGCAATGGCCGAGTCAATCACCTGATCTCAACCCGATCAAGCATGCATTTCACTTGCTGAAGACAAAACTTAAGGCAGAAAGACCCATGAACAAACAACAACTGAAGACAGCTGCAGTAAAGGCATGGCAAAGCATCACAAAGGAGGAAACCCAGCGTTTGGTGATGTCTATGCGTTCCAGACTTCAAGCAGTCATTGCATGCAAAGGATTCTTGACAAAGTATTAAAAATTAACATTTTATTTATGATTGTGTTCATTTGTCCAATTATATTTGAGCCCATGAAATAAGGGGGCTGTGTATGAAAATGGTTGCAATTCCTAAACGTTTCACACAATTTTTTTGTTCAACCCCTTGAATTAAAGCTGAAAACCTGCACTTCTATTGCATTTCAGTTGTTTCATTTCAAATCCATTGTGGTGGTGTACAGAGCCAAAATTATGAAAATTGTCAGTGTCCAATTATTTCCGGACCTAACTGTAGAAGGTTAAAACACTCATATGGTGAAGAAATATATTTAAAAAAAATGTGCAGTGGGGAACTGCTCCTTAAATGAAACCAAAGATTCCAAAAGTTAATCAATTAACTCCTTTCTATCAGTCTGAGTTAAAATACCATACAATCATCAAAATCAGTGTTATTAAATGCAGGATTACTGCTAATCTAAATTGAAGACAAACATACCCAATCCTACATCCAATGTGACAAAATACATAGTTAAATATTCAATGTTGGTATTCTCACGAGTAAGGGTCATTTAGTTAAACCCTTAGGCCAAAGCATTATAAGCCTGCAGCCACGTCACGGCATGACCAGTAAGCAGGTCCTAACACTACCTGTGAAGATTCTCAGTTACATCTGCTGGAGGGAGAATTACCTTAGTGGGTCTGTCCTGCACAGGATCATGAAAAAACCTGCTACGTAAAAAGTGGGGTGAGCTTATAAACCGGCAGGAGGGGCTAATAACCTCCAACCAACTGATACCAGGTGAAAATTAAAATTAATAACACACACAATCCCAGCAATCTCTAACCCTGATAAAGCACTTTGCGCGAAACATTTCGGTGTTAGCCTCGTACCTCCGTTTTTAAACATGATGGAATAAATTGAATATTTTTCAAGCAAGTCACCCTCTCTGCTTTTAATGTGCTGGTGGTGCTTCGTAGCATTTCTTTGATTTTTCCCTGTTCCAATTTCCAAATTAGCAAACTCCGATTTCCCAAATATCCAGTCTGACGTATCGCACCAGAGCAACAAGATTAAATATCCCTACATCTGGAAGGCCAAGACATCATCCTTCTTCTCTATGAGATTGTATTCTGGCAATATTGGCCTTGTGTTTCCTGTAATGCCAAATAACATTTGTGAAATATCTACGTACTTTAGAAACATCCTTCTTCCATAAAGAAGTCTGGGGAAAAAAATCATTTTAATTAAAGCAACTCTTCCGAACAGTGATAGCGGCAATTTCATCCACCTAGATAGTTCTGCCTCGATTTTAACTATGATTGGAATATAATTAAGTTGGTATAATTGTTTGTCATTTTAAAGGAAAACAGATACTTAGCTACGCGATAATGTCCTTAGCTACTTTAAATGGTAAATTGACCCACAGAGCATACATTGTTCACCGTTTAACCAGATCTCAGATTTGGTCAAGTTAATCTTGTACCCCACAAAGGACTGAAAGTCTGTCAGAGACTGCATGATGAGGTTGACTTGTCTGTATGGATCGTGGCAAAATAGCAACATGTAATCTGCAAATAAAAGCTAGTTTAAGTTCCCTGTTTCCAATCCTTAGGCCCGAAAGTATCTCTTGTAATCAGATAGCCAATGGTTCCATAGCCAAGTCAAAGAGCAATGGTGATAGTGGGCAACCTTGTCTAGTGCCCCTGCCTAATGAAACAGACTGGGAACAAACCCTGTTGGCAAATATAGCGGATGTGGACAGGGAATAAATTGCCTTAAGCGATTCCATCACATTTCCTCCCATCCCAAACCCAGACAGTATCTGAAACAAGGGCAGCTGAAAAGTCCTGAAACAGCAGAAATCTCTTCCCCTCGAATAGCGGTTCCTTGATCTGTCTGTAAGTTCTCAGCAACGCCAATTGGTCTAGGTCTCCTGTCCACCCCTCTCTGTGCCGATTCTATGTGCCCTTTCAATTTTCAGTGGGGATTGGCGACGGTCCATTTTTAATAATTTTGGGAGTGTTTCGGAGGCAAATTCAAAAGATCTGAAGAAAAAACCCTTTTTCTGAAACGTCCAAAACTTGCAAGTTATTTCTCCGGGATCTATTTTCCAGATCGTCAATTTTCATTACCAGGTGGGAGTTTTGGTTTCTTTACGCCGTGATAGATCGATCTTGCGAAGTAGAATGATCTTCGATACCTGAAATCCTATTTTCAGTGTTGACAATTCTGGACATTTGGTCAGAGATATTCCTGCCAGTTGTGTCGTGACCTCATCGAAGTTCTTATCCATCGCAGCAACATTTTTATCTATGATCTCTGTGAGCATGATCTTGATCGCATGTTGAAGTTGCCATTTAACATAATTCGAGATCAGAAGTTGCTGGTCTATAGGGCGATCCAGGCTTTTCCCCTTTTTGAACTTTGTGGTGCTCTTTGTGGCTTGGCAGAGCCCAGTGTGGTGAGAAACTAATGTGGTAAGGAGGGACGATAGCTACACTGCTTATTTTAGTGATTTACATAATAAGAACAGTTCAGCAGAGAAGAGAGATGACCCAATATTCAACGAAAGTACATATGTGTAAGTCCCGGGCCAAAGGGATGCAGACACAGCGCGCACGGATAAATCTTCACATTTTGCAGATCTACATTTAGTTAGACTATGTCAGCTAGGTTACAAATTGTAGTTCAGGGGCAGGGGAGGTAGAACACAGTGAGAGAGACCGGATGTATAAGTGAGATATTGAGGATAATGATAAACGTTGGTCCCAGATATTATATTGAGAGCAGAAGGGAATTGCTAAAATGAGAGAGAGGGCAGATCCAGAGATTATGCTGGGAGCCAGACTAGAAAGGGTTTTGGAGATGTATCTGTTTCCTATCCAGCCCATTGGGGAGGATCCAAGTCCCACATGTAGTGCATTGAATTTTCTCTTTTCGCATTCAGAGTAACACCACTTTTTATTTACAAACTTGCTATTCTTTTTAAAGTAAATGTGATTTGTTTTAAAAGGCATCTCCCTTTCTATTTTTTACACTATGTATATTGCTTAAATCTTTGTAAAAAAAATACTCCAAAAACCTTTGCCAATGTTTAATAAAGGAAACACTACATTTTATAAGCCAGTTCAACCGCTATTTATAAAAAATATAAGAGAACACTAGATCGCAATCTACAAATCAACCTTCACCTGGTTTGTTGCAGACTGCAGGAGAAAACTCCCTGAAGCAAAGGGTTTTGGGGACTACAACTGGAATCTTGTGGATCCCCAATTTGAGGACCTTCCCTGTACTGTTTTAAAATGTACTGTATTAGAATATCTGTTCTGTTGCATAAATGGATACTGATGTATAAATAAAACGTCATTTCATTTTGTTCTAGGCTACAATGTGTAGCTCTTGCAATGTAAACAATAGCCTTCATTTATGATATGGGAAGGGGCTGTAACCTAACTCCCATGAGAGCCCAACATGAGGACAGAGAGAGGGAAGTCATGTGGAATCTTCCCCCTTTTACAATTCACATACAATTTCACAGAGAGGGAAGATTCTTTACTATGCCAAACAACATTGTCACTTAGAGCACATTAAAAGACTTGCATTCACCAGAAGTGAATATCCCAGCCTTTGACAAATGGATTGGGCAGGGGTGGAAGGTTTCTTTGTCTTCGTGACTAAATGATGTCTGTAACAAAACCCCTTTTATTTCTAATTAGAATTCACCCTTTCACCTACCAAATGTTCTTCTAAGACATCTGCAGTTCTCAGATGAACTCCCGACACTAAGCATCTTGACAGCCTGTAATTGCCTTTTTTTGCAATGCAAAATGATTATTAACTTCTCAGTTCATTACCAAAGCAAATTTAATTCTTAAATATAGCAAAGAGGGCTGCTTATAACAATGAATTATTGTTTAAAGAGGCAGGGGGAAAAAAGTAGATTACATTGTGTTAGATGTGGGAAAATAAATAGTCTTTAACCTGGACAATATTTGACTGTGTCTAATTGCCCTTTGCCATGTACAGGAAAGCTGCTTTTCTAGAGCTTTGCAGCACATTTTTTGAATGTGAAACCATTAAAATTCTGCATCTTGGGAATCGTTAGGAGGGGAACAAGTGCAGACATTAAATCAAAATCTGAGTGAATTTTAGAAGAAGTCTAAAGGATACACATTACCACAAATGTTTATTCATCTTCTGTCAAGTTCTCTCTATGAAGGAAGAACCGGCTTACATGATTTATAAAATCACAGATGCACTACTATTATATATTGTATGACGTAGTATTAATCCATGCTTCCAATACTGTTATTGCTGTATGCAGATGTAGCGTCAGATAATTATATTTCCCACCTTTATAAGGGGTTAACAACATGAAACCATACACTCATCTATGAAGAACTCATATTGGTCCCCTAAAATCAGTGGTCAAAGTGGCTTACAAAAGTACTATACCAGACTTTAAAAATGTCTGAATATTAGGAAAAAGCTACTGTACTCATGATGTTCTCAGAATGTTCTCTTTCTAAAACAGAAGGGTAACCAGATGGGTTAAACCGGACCTAATAATGTGAGAAAATAACAAAAAATGTATTAAACCACGCTCCAATGTAAATTAGTAATTAGTTGCGAGGTTATTCAAAAGTAGTGATTATGTACATTCACCTTTCATGAAATTAGTAATAAACAATATATTGTAGCAATTTTTTTTGTTTTCTTCACTTTTTGATATTTGTAGTATTGTATTTAAATAGAAAGATTATCAGGTTGTAAATGGTGCAATTTTGTCCTTTCTTTCGCTCTATACACATACATATTTTAATATAATATAGAAGTGTAACCCCCCCAATGGGATTACTAGGACGGTAAAGGGTTAACTGTGTGGGCCCACACAGAATAGCGCCTCTTTACCATCACATCGTGCAAGGGAACTAGGCAGCATCATAGCCCCTGTTCTGCCCATTGATAGTGATATCACGGCAAGATATATAAAGGGAAGAGGCTTTTAGACGATCAGATCCCAGGAGGAGTTGAAGAGGGATCTCACTGTGAATAGTGTATATAGGTTCATAAGTATAGTATATGGTAAGGATACCCTTATTTGTTTTCTAGTTAAGGACAGTACCCTGGTTAGCTAGTATCCCACAGATGTGGCACCCTAATACTCTAAAGGTTCTCAGATCGGCAGTGTATGACCAGAGGGGGTCGCAGCCCCTAGGCATATTTGGACTAGCCAATTGTCCGTAGTCGACTTTCATCCAAAAGGCCACAAGGTAGCAGTCAGTACCCAGGATGGGGAAAGTGATCGTAGACAGGTAGAGAGGAGTCTAAGCCAAACAGGGGCCCAGTGGATATGGAGCTCAACTCACACTATAGAAAAGCACCGCCTTACTGGGGCAAGATAGGGGTCGCTAGGGAAGGCATGTAAACAGTATAGCCAAAAGGATACACAAGCGGACAAACAAGATGCACTCTATATAGTCTGTGTGATTGTGTCTAATGGTTAATAAAAGGTGCTGTTTGAATGCATCAAGTTCCTGGAATCCATCATTGCTTAGCAACGCCCATCCTGCAAGAATCCAGCACCCGGAGTAAGGTAATGCCTTCTGAGTAGCCAAATAATATAGAACCCAGCCAATGCCGGTCACAAGTCCGGATGAAAAATGGGGAGTGTTGGTGCCCGTGACGACAGAACTGGAAAATTAGCCAAGACCTCAATGACTGGACAATTATGAAGCGTGAAACACTATAGAAGATGTATTGAACATCCTGCCACGGCCTCTACAACGCATCGCTCCCTACCTTGTAGAAGATGAAGCAATGTTGTTCACAGAGAATACCTACCTACAAATAATATAGACACTGGTGTAAATTCCCTAGGAGCCGGGCAGGGAATACATATACACATATCATTTGATATAAACTTTGCCTTATTTCTTAGGATGCAGCATATAGATGGTGTCCGTGTTGCAAGGATATTTAAAGAATGCAGTCACCGTTTCGATAAAGCAAGCCAACTTTTTCTTTTTATAAAGTGTGTGGGTAATCTCTCTCCCTCTCCACATTCATTGTATTTGGGAAGGAGGCTACCACCCTTTTTGGGTCAGCTTTACTTGCCCCTCCGCTACTCTTTAAGGCTCACTACCTCAGTACTCGGCAAAAACAGAGTACCTACAGAGTACAGCAGGAAACCCTTATTGTCTTGGAGTGGGGTCCTTACCTCAGGCCCTTTCTTTCTCCGTCCTCCCCCCCCCCCCCCCCCACCCCTATATGCAGAGGCATTGGGTAGCACTGAACATTACACAGCGTATATAAATATGTTCTATTTACTTTTTAAGTCATTACCATAGAACTCAGACTATAATGTTGATATTAAACCTTTGGGGGTATTTATTAAAGTCTTTCAGCTTCAAATAAATATTATATTTATTAATAAAAAAAATGAATTGCACGCAACTGTGTTTTTTCTGCAATAAATATTGTGCTACTGTTTGAGCACTGCACATAATGACATCACAGGCATGTACATATAAATGACTCGAAGTGCATAACTATGAGATTTGTGTACTTTAGAAGCCCAATATCATATTCAGATATTTATGAAACAACTGAATATGGTTTTTCAAAGCCTTGCAATTCTAGGCCCAAAAGTTTATGGATACATAGTGTTTAGCATATGTTATCATATTTTTACTGTTGATTCTGAGTCTTTTTAGAGGTTTACACCCAAATAAAGGACAGAATACAAAGTTAACTCCAAAGATGCAGTGATCAAGATCATAAAACCATTTTTTTAAAACTAAAATTACAGAGAACTTGCACAAAATGTACAGTATTTGAATAAATATTTCTGCATGATGGTAAATTTCAACAGGACTTTAAAATTGTGCATATGAAATTTGGAACCAAAATGGCATAGTCAAGTGCATTTGTGCAAGTGGGGCTGAGGCTTTAACAGGCGACACCTTAAATATGAGAGCATTACTTAAAGTAACTTACTCAAATAATAATTTAAAAAAAAGGAATTTGCAAGAGCTTATTGCCAATAGCAGCTCAAAGCCTTAGGTGGATAAAAAGTGATTAACATCATTATACAGACTTAAGCACCGACTCCCAATATCTACATGTCATACACCAATTTCCTCAACCTATCCCAACCTCTTTGTAATAATGATTATTGTTTAAATACATATACAATAATTCATTGTTCAAATTAATTTACAATGATTTACATTTGCTTAAATGCATTAGAATAAAATGAGCTTACATTAAAAAGTGGCGCTGAAATGGAACAGTGTAAATTGTATGAGTGCCACTAGAGCGCTATTCACATTAATTCGTCCAGAATAAGGCTGCGTCCATACTCCCCGCGACCGTGGTGCGAACAAAAGGCCGTACCTCAATGAGGCAGGCCATAGATTTTTCACGAGACATTTTTTCATTTTGTTGCGTGTCGGCCGGGTCACGTGCGAGGTTCAGCCAATGATGGCGAACCGCTCACGTGATGTCACGACCCCGCCTCGCCATCGCGCACGTCATTGGAATCCTACAGGCCACAGATAGCTTCTCGGAAAGGCGTGCGCAACGCAATGCGCTCCGTTGCGCGCGCATGCTATTTCCGAGGCCCAAGGTCAAATGGTGAGTGATCACAATGTGAACAGGCGTGGCAAATGCTTAAAAGTGAATAGTAATGAACCATAAGTGAGATCAATAAGATAATTGATCTGTGTAGTAAAGTGCAAAATAAGTTCACTCCTGGTCTGCAGCTCCTCACAAGGGTTAGCCCCACAACAGGAATTTAAATGGTAAAATGAAAGAGAGAGAGTACATGACTCAGAGTAGAACGATTACCATATACAAACACACATTTATATATATATATATATATATATATATATATATATATATATATATATATGTGTATCCAAGGGGTTGAGTAATGCACGTACATCAGAATAAAAAAAAAGGTATGACACACATAATACAAAGACTCAGCCTGTCTGCTGCACATAGTTGTAGTTGTAAGCGATCTCTGTTCTCCTCTGTCTTGTCCGACAAGGAAATCGGCAAATCACTATGTGAGTGTGGCGAGTCCCGGACGCGACAAATCCTCCTAGTAAGGACAGTTGCGCACCTCGATGATGTCAGTCAAGAAGTTCTCACACTTAGGCCAATACAAGAGTGCATACGTCCTGAGCAAAGTGTAGAAGGTGCACTAGGCTCTCCAGATATTTAGGAGCCACAGGACATCAGCCACTATATGCGCAGTCCAAAAAGTCCCAATTGGTATGAAACAAACACAAACCTATGTGTTTGGTGACGACGCCTCCAGCCAGTTCATCAGGGAACCAGAAATTATTTGAGGAACCACATCTTATATTACCCCAACCCACCAATGAGGCTGGATGTCAAATCATTTCGTATTCCCTGATGCGCATATAGTGGCTGATGTCCAGCTAATATCTGGAGAGCCCAATCTCCCCAGTGCACCTTTTAAACTTTGCTGAGGACGTATGCACTCTTGTATTGGCCCGAGTGTGAGAACTTCTTGACTGATGTCATCGATGTGCGCAACTGTCCTTACTGGGAGGATCTGTCACGTCCGGGACTCGCATAGTTATTTGCTGTTACCCTTGTCAGATGAGACAGAGGGGAACGGAGATCACGTACAACTACAACCTTGAATGATGAAGAAAATTGGGGGGTGCGGCAGAAGACATGGCACATCCCCTAGTACCCCTTGTAATGCACTCCAGTATGAATGAATATTATTCTGACAGCATACACAACGACTAGTAGGTTAGAATAATAATGAGTGCTTAGGCTCTGGATGAAAAAAAAAACCCTTAAGAACAGCAATATAGGAATTATTTATTTAAAAAGACTTTATTTCAATACATTTTAAAAGAAATGGGGTATGTTGACACAAAACATATATGACAAACGGCCTGTACTTACATAAAAAAAACAAACATTAAATCTAGGGATAATTCCCCCCTGATGTTGAATGTTTAGAGTCTATTAATAAAATTGGTTTTAACTCCTGGCTTATTTGTGTTATTTCACCTCTTCTCCTTTATGTATTAAAGTCTACATATCATATTGCATTGTCTCCACTAGTATTGATATGAAGTACTGTAAATAAAGTACCCCTTTAGAGCTCTAATTGAGGAGTGGTTTCACTAAAATCTTATGTACTATGACACTTTTGATGTAAAGTAGTGTTTACTAAATAGTCATGTGACCAATATTCTCCCAAAAACAGACTCTGTACAGCGATATGTTAAATTACCATAGCTAATACATATATACTGATTAGAGACAGAAAAATGTCTAAAGTGCTAGACGTTATAGTATATTTTAGCATAGAGAAAAGGTCTGCTTGCAGTCTACCATTGCTACTTTGTAGTCGAATACTGGCATCCACACAATGTATCACGGAGAGTAGCTGGTTGTACTTCGCCTCTGATCTCTTAGCTTAGCTTAACTGCCTTTTGTAAAGTTCAAGTGGGTAGTTTTGAAAATATAATATGCTTATTGTCCCTTCATTAACTTATACATAGTCAGTTGACTAATAGAGATAGATATACACACATATACACAGCTAGTAACTGATACATTCACTATGCTCCCAGCTTGTTTCATCTGGATCTGATACTTCATTTAAACTCAGGCTATTAGGTCAAGGCATCGATATTATTAACACGACTGCCCTTTTTAGTCTCCTAGTTTCCCATTTTCTGCCGAATGTGTGAGTATCACCCTGATGTTTTATCTGTGCTCCCAGCTTGTTTCAGCTGGATCTGAGCACTTAAATTGTACACACAATTTGATATAATAATCACTAAAAACAGAATACTGATGGCAGCTGTGTCACTGCACCGATATAGTGTATAGAAAATGCCTATTTTTGGTTACAAACCTTTAGCATTTGGCCTTAAGTAAGGTGTTGACTAAACGCTGGGCACTATTCGCAGCTTAATCAGAGCATCGCCGGTGGGTGCAATGATTGAGGATTCACCTGCTCAGTTCCATGCTAATTTTCTCAAATACCTAAGCACTTAGTTGGTGCACACATATTGACATAGTAATCACCTGAGCGCAAAAATACTAGTTGCAGCTGTGTTAGTGGGTCTATTGTGTATACATATAGGGTTATCTTTGAAAGCAGGCACTTTATTACATTCAGTATAAAATTAGATGTTTTTCTGAATGCTGGGCACTATTAGCAAACTAAAACGGAATACCACTGGTATGCACAGCAACTTTGAAGTCACCTGCTTAAAGCCCAGTCACTTTTTCCCATCTATATTCAAGCAAACTTCTAATTTTATCCAAAAAATTTCTTCATCAATTGCTTAGCTCACCCCTTTTGCACCTGTTTTTTGAATCAAGAATTTTTAGGCTGAGCGGGTGTTCTTTTCTCTTCCCTACAACCTTGAATGATTGCGACTGAACCGTCGACTCCACTACATGCAGCAGAGAGGCCGAGTCTGTGTACTGTGTGTGTTATACCTTTTATTCTGATCAGTGGCACAGCTAGACATGCACAGGCCCCCGGGCAAACATTTTTTCAGGGTGTGAAAGTTTGCATCCATATGAAAAAAAAGTCAGTAAAGTTAGACAGTGACAAGTAGACAATTATTCATTGGTAAACCAGGACAGGTTTATTCCTTTGACAGTTTGTACTTGAGATCCAGATCCCAAATAGAAGAAAAAAACCAGCAAACAGATAGACCTGGTTTAGAGTACCATTGCAGGTTTCTTTAAGCTGAGCAGATGGATTTCCATGTACCAGCTCTTTAAGGCCCATAATATAGTGTGCGCGCGCGCCTGTGCGAACGCACGTGTACGTGATGCATACTTTTTGTGTATATGCTGTGAGCGACAGTCTTGGAAGGTACTGTGTGTTTATCTGTGTGTGTGTGTGTGTGTGTGTGTGTGTGTGTGTGTGTGTGTGTGTGTGTGTGTGTGTGTGTGTGTGTGTGTGTGTGTGTGTGTGTGTGTGTGTGTATATGTACTTGCGTATGTAAATGTGTTTTTACCCCTGTGTTGCCAGTAACAGTTATTGAAAGTTATATGTTGTGCATATAAAACTAGTTTTTACTACAATTCTGCCACGTTAATCATCAGGCATGTTGCCTTGTTTCTATAATTGAATAGAAGTAAACAGCTCAATCTATAAATGCTAAACTCAAAATAATAATATATATGATCCCAATGTTTTGAATCTCGACCCAACCACTTAAAAGTTAGTACATACAGTATAACGGATATAAAAATGCAAAGTGACATTTTCACACGCAACCAGCCCTGGCAGGTTCAATATAGGATACGCAGCCTTTTCTAGCATGAATTAGGATGTATTTTATTTATTTTACTTTAGAAATCACACAGAAAAACTTTCTAACCAACACACACACACACTATAGCGGCGGTAGCGGCGCATAAACTTTCTTTTCCTTGATTTCTCCCCCATTGGCCGGCTCCAAGCTCACTGCCGCTCACTACCGTGCGCGGCCCTATTATAGAAAGGCTGACTCACCGCAGCAGCCAACTATAACTGCTGCGCGCGGCGCCCTCTATAGAACAGCCCCAAGGCCTCGGCCAGGTAGGGAACGGGCGTGCTGGCGCCTGTGTGCTGCGCCCTGCTCAGCCGGGCGATTCGTGCGCGCGCATCTGGGGGCGCAGCCATGACGCTGGTTCACCCTCATTGGGTAAACGTGACGCGCTTGCGAGCAGCAAATTCAAATTTAGGACCAAACCAAGTTCAGCCAACCACATAGGGGAAACATTTCAAAACATACACATATTAGACAACATAATAAACTTAGCATTACATATACAGTTTTCTACAGCAAAACATAAGTAAATATCATAAATATTAACTGTATGTTATTACTCTTGCTAAGTAAGAAGTTACTCAATTTCAGTATTACCTCCCTTTAATACCCTACAAATCGTATAATCCATCGTGTATGGTATTGCAGGAAGGAAACGCCCTTTCCTTTTTACAGATTCTGCCCAAGCAACATCACACACCAAGCCACATTAAATCCTGCTATAGTTCAGGTAAGGATTTGTTTATATTTATTATACCTGGCCATTGAGAATTAACCCCCCTTCATTCCTGCTAGAACTGCCTGCATGTGTAAAATACATTAAGACTGCGCAGCAAATAAACCATTCCTGCATTCATTTGACATCCTTCAGGACACCACATGAAAAGTTAGTAAAGTTTAAAATCCGCCACTGGGTAAAGGAGACGGTGGGATCCTCTCTGCACCCATCCACAATGGGATTCAATAGCTTTTTCTCAAATACTATTGGGCTTTTTCTCCAAAGTTGTGTAAAATTCACCATACACTTTAAATAAATCAGCATAGTAATATAAGATAATACGGACTGCAATTTTCTTCTCCCTCCTCCTCATCAGGTCCCCCTCTCTTCTCTCCCCTTCATGTCTCTATCCCTCTCTTTTCTCCCCTTCATGTCTCTATCCCTCTCTTTTCTCCCCCTCATGTCTCTATCCCTCTCTTTTCTCCCCCTCATCTCTCTATCCCTCCCTTTTCTCCCCCTCATGTCTCTATCACTCTCTTTTCTCCCCCTCATGTCTCTCCCTTCTCCCCCTCGTGTCTCTCTTCTGCCCCTCATGTATCTTTCTTTTCTGCCCCTCATGTCTTTCTTTTCCCTCTTATGTATTTCTCTAGTTTTCTCTGTGTGTTTCTTCTTTTCCACTTTCATCTCTGTTTTAACTCCCATGATTTAACCCTTCTCTCTCACCTTTGCCAGCCTGTCTCTCAGGCTGCAGCCCCACACTGCTCTACTTGAGCCCCCTCCCCCCTCCACAGAGGCTCTGCAGAGGAAGGAATTTCCCCTCTATATCTCAGGACCCTGCCCCCTGACCCAGGTCCTACCCACCTGCAGAGGAAGGGATTTCCCTCTGTGCTTCCTGCAGGGAATTGAATTAAAGTGCAGGCAGAGTGCTGGGCCCCCTAACACACCGGGCTGTCGGGGGGGAGCGGGCCCCCCAATAGGGCGGGCCCCTCCAAGAGCGCAGGCCCCCGGTCTTTGCCCTGGCTATAGCTACATACCCTATTTTGATGTACGTGCATTACTTACCCCGTATGACGATGCTCGTCTCCGATCAGGAAGTGGACCTGCAGGGCTGAGGTAGGGATGCCAATTAACCGACCAGAGCTCAGGGACAGAGTCCTGTTAGAGTATCCATGGTCTGTAAGCAGGCAGGCAGGTCAGGGAACGCGGCAGTGGTGCAGAATCCAGGCCACAGGCAAAAGGTCAGGGAAGGCGAGTTCCAAATGAACAGGGAAGCCACAGGGATAGGCAAGCAACAGGCTAGCCTCTGGAACAGGGAAGCCACAGAGATAGGCTAGCCACACGGAAGGCTCAGGAACTAGAGCCCAGGGTGGCCAGGAACACAACGAAAAGTATACAATGCTCAGGCAGGGGCTGGAAGTCACTGGCTGCTATTTAAGCCCTTGAACAGGCTTAAAGCCCTTGTAAGGGTGGGTTCCAGCCAAAGCCTGGACCCCTTAAAGTATTCCCCCCCCCCCTCCCTTCTGGAGAGACCTACGGCCAATTGGAACTTGGCTCACTCAGTGATCTTGGTGAGTTTGAATTGTTTCGGAAACATCTTGGACAGGTACAAGACTTGATGAAACCCTGGTTATTGAGTACCCTCTCTGGGGCCGAAAGCAGCGGTACTGCTAGTCTTGATACGCAGAATGCATCATAAGACGACTCAGGCACAGACACAATCCTCTTGCCGAGGTTCAGTTAGACATAGCAATCTGTGACAGTTGAGGTGATGAAATAGTGTTCTGCCGTGGGACTGGCCATCAGCAGGATGCCAGCACCTCATGGCAGGTGGGCTTGAGAATGCATCAATACAGAGACCAGGGAATCTGTGGGTAGTAAACTTGACTTGGACGTTGGAGCACCAGTCACTAAAGGGCAATCAGAAAGAAGTACACCTGTCCCCACAGCGAGAGCACAGGAAATAGGAATGGGTACATCAAGCTCTGCTGGGAAGTCTAAGAGGGGTGCATTTGTCTTTGAATGGAACGCCATTAAATCAGGAAAGGACATATCAGGTGCTGCACTGGGATCCGTAAGCAGTAAATCCGTCTTAAAAGTGGGAGCCCTCGTATCAGTAAGGACATCAGATACTGCAGAAAAATCAGTGATACTTAAACTTGTCCTTGGAATGGGAGTCTTCGAGTCCTCAATAGTTATAACAGGCACTGCAGAGCAGTCAGTGAAAGATATGCTGGTCTCTAAAATGATTGTCTGAGAATCAGCAGTGGTTGCACTAGGTACTGCAAAGGGATCAGAGAAATATACGCTTGTCTCTGAAGTGGGTGTCTGGAAAACAACAATAGGCGTACCAGATACTGTGGGGAATTTTATGGCAAGAACCTTAGAAACAAAGATGGGATTATCCAACATTGCATGGAACCCAGCAGTAAGGGTACTTGTCTTGGAAAAATCAGAACTAGGTATATTTAACCATGTGGGGATATTAGTGAAAGGTCTGCTCGTCTCTGAAGTGGATGTCTGAGAAACAACAATAGGTATACCAGATACTGTGGGAAACTTAATGGCAAGAGCCTTAGAAACAAACAGTCAAAGGGACCTCAGACATTGCAGGCAAATCAGAGAAAGGGAAACTTTACTTTAAAGCAGGAGTTTTAGCATTAATGAGAGGTATATCAAACACTACAGGAGAGTCAGAAAAAGGGGAAACTGCTTTTAAATCTGGGGCTTTATCCCTTAAAGGCAAGGAGTGGAACAGGAGTTCCCGTCAATCAGAAGAAGGAAACCGATGAGTAGTGTCCATCACAGAGCCGGAAGCAAGGAATCCAGCGACCCTCCCCGTCCTCCCGTTCCTCGTGTGACTTTCCTTGTCATTGTCTTGTGTGTCTGTCGGTATGTGTGTTATGTTATACAAAAAAGGTTTAGACAAGTAACAGAAGATAATAAGTGTAAAAAAATGTATAGACACTAGTGTTGTACCGGGTAGCGATTAAAAAAAAAAAAAAAAGGGGGTAGCGGGTACCCGGCCAAAATCAATGGTTCTACCCGGCCAAAATCAATGGTTCTACCCGGCCAAAATCAATGGTTCTACCCGGGCGGGTACCCGGTTTGACACTTATCTGCAGGGTGGCGGCGACCCTGCTGCCTGCCCCAACAGTGAGCCTCTGCTCCCGCCCGCCGCCTGCCCCAACAGTGAGCCTCCGCCCCTCCTCTGCTCCACCTCCGCCCACCCCACCTCCGCTCCCGCCCAACCTCCGCTCCACCTCCGCTCCTGCCTGGCCCACCTGCGCTCCCTCCCACTCCACCTCCGCACCTCCTCCGCTCCATCTCCGCACCTCCTCCCCTCCCACCCGCCCCACCTCCGCACCTCCTCCGCTCCCACCCGCCCCACCTGCCCCACCTCCGCTCCACCTCCGCCCCATCTCTGCTCCCGCCCAACCTCCACTCCCACCCCACCTCCGCTCCTGTGGTGCTATAGAATCCTGCTGTCCCACACAGGCTGAAAGGTAATAAGATTTTCAGCTACTCTGACATTACCTGGCGCCGGGACCACTTTTCAGTTGCCGGGTCCGAGTAGCTGGAATTGTGCCGGGTACCGGGTAATTCCGGGTACTCTGTTCACCCTTAATAGAACCTGTTATGCCTTTGAAAACGAATAAAAAATATAAAGTAAAAAAAAAAAATCTGGGGCTTTATAACTAGCAAGGGTTACAGCAGGTATTGCAGGAGAGTCAGAGAAAGGGGGACATGACTTTGAATCTGGATCCTTAGATTCAGTAATAGGGACATCAGACAGACAGTGAATCAGGAGTCTTAGAACTATCAAGGGTTACAGCACTTACTGTCGAGGAAACAGTGAGAGGTGTACTTGACCTTGAAACAGGAGCGGTGAAGAATTCATATTTTGGCTCCTGGTATACAAGGTTAGCTTGCTGAAGAGGAGGGGTAGGTGCCGACGAAGAATCAGCTGCGGGTGCAAGAAGGATTTGCAAGCTGGAGGTGATGGAAGCGATTACAGTGTCCCACCTAGTCAGGAGGGCGGAGTGCCTATCCAGGATTTGGCCCCAGAAGGATAGCACCGGCCCTACCTCAGCAGGGTCCATAGCATTATGTGATGATGCTCGTCTCTGATCAGGAAGCGGACCTGCAGGGCTGAGGTAGGGATGCCAATTAACCAACCAGAGCCCAGGGACAGAGCCCTGTTAGAGTATCTGTGGTCGGTAAGCAGGCAACGGGTCAGGGTATACGGCAGTGGTGCAGAATCCAGGCCACAGGCAAAAGGTCAGGGCAGGCAGAAGGCAGCGAGTTCGGGGTCACGGTCTAGGGGCAGCAACAGGAATTCCAAATCAATAGGGAAGCCACAGGGATAGGCATGCCACAGGGCTCAGGAACGGGGAAAGCTCAGGAATTAGAGCCCAGGGTGGCCAGGAACACAACGAAAAGTATACAATGCTCAGGCAGGGGCTGGAAGTCACTGGCTGCTCTTTAAGCCCTTGAACAGGGGCAGCCAATAAACCAAGCTGCCAGTAATCAAAATGTCCACAGCAGCCAGGTAAGGGCGGGTTCCAGCCAAAGCCTGGACCCCGTACACCCCGTTGGATTAAGAATACACTTTTGTTTATAATCATACTACACTATGTTGTTGTGCGCTCTCTCTCTCTCTTTTTACATGAAATAATATATCATATAGATGGTTATTATTTTGTAAGGGAAACTTGGCTCATAGCATTGTAAATAGAATTTGGATGCAAGAATGCCCCGTACGGAAAAGTTTACGTTTAAGTTGTTTGGTGGCTGATGAACATGGAGCTAATAGTGGTGCTATTATCTGAATTGGTTTTCATCTGCGTTAGGCCGCGTCCAGGCTTAGAGCAAGTGCGTGCGTCGCGATCAAAAGGCTCTGAGGCAGGCCATAGAACGCGCGATTGCAGAGCAGACAAAATCATTTGATTTTGACGTGCGACAGCCGGGTCACGTGAGCAGTTCAGCCAATGAGGGCGAACCAGCTTTGTGACGTCATGACCACGCCTTCCCATCACGTCTCCCCCTAGGCCACAAATCGCCTCTGCGGCAGGCGCGTAACATCACGCGCACACCTAACGTGGCCTCAACCTTAGATTTGCTCTATAAGGTTACATTTCTAGCCTTAGCAAATACAATAGCGAGCTTTGTGTAATTATTTATTTATTATTTATTAATCTATCAATGCATACACAGTAATGACTTTTGCAATGCAGTGACTTAAGGTGACAAGAGATGGCAACAATGGCAGTGCCATGACTCCTGTTCATTTAATACCATAAAGTGTGGACATTGTACACATAGCTATAGGCATGTACACAAGCATTATATTATTTGTTTACTCTCCATACTTACTTTTTACCTTGTACGCCTTATCGCACAGGCGACACTTGTGGGGTCTTGCGTCTGAATGGTAAGCGATGTGGTCATGTAACTTCTTCAGGGTGCTCAGCTCTTTCCCACACTGGTCACACTGGTAGAGCCTCCTGTCATGGTGACTTGACTGGTGTAAAGAAAGCTGGCAGCTGAAACATGCACAAAGAAGACACATAGGCATTTACTGGAGGGTGCAGAGAATATAGCCTGTATATATATATTGTTTTTCCCCCCCATTGGTTTTTAATTTTGTTTTTAAATGTATTATTGGGAAATACTACTAATACTATATCTTGTGTTAGTAATTAGCCCCAAAATAATAATTTATGGGGAGTATTAGTCCAGACTACACATGAAGAAGAGACCTGTGAGGCTACACAACAGTACAGTACATTAGTGAAGAACTCTTGCCACTCCACTCAAAGATCTCACAGCTAGAAATTAATCAGACTAAACACTTGCACCCACATGTAAAATCAACTAACAGAAGCCCGTTGACTGATTTTACTCAGATGGTTAAAAAACAATTTTATCTTTAAGAGCTTGCCTTTACTTTTCCATTTTAATACAAATTACATGTTAATATAAAATCCTCTAGTTAGTCTCTCTCTATATATATATTTTTAATATTGATGCAAAGTATTGTTACCGTATTATCTGGTATTGAGAATTGAATTAAGAATGTCTTACAACAGCAGAATTCTTAGGTAAGACCACGTAAAGCAGCACTCAAGTTTGTATTTCTTGATCTTCATCATTGTTTAGGATTGAAGCAAAGGGTCTCCAGAGCTCAACCGCATTGATTTCAACTCTAAGGACCCCTGCTTCCCGAGATACTTACCTAAGTAGGGGGTTCCAGTATCCCCTTCATGTTTAAAATATCCCTTGTCACGTGCGGTAATAGGAAGCCGCAAGGGATGATGTCACAGCTTCCTAGTAGCATGCCATTATGTTAGCCACACAGCCCCGTCGGAGCTGCTACATGAAGGAGATACCAGCACACGCTACAGAAGTAAGTAGCCGGAGCTGAAATCAACGTAGATAAAATGTTAAAAAAAAATAATACTTGTATGTCTAATGTTTAATACAAAAGTCAACAATTGTCCAAGTTTGGGCCAATATTTACTAAGCAGTGCTATTCCATAAACCGTCCAGCAACAAAAGGAGTCTTATGGAATAGCATGTAGGTCTTAATGTTTCTACAACTATTTAATTTAGGAAGTATTGATCCCACATCGCGTACTTGCAGAAAATAATTCTATACACCCCACTGTCACAGGAGACCAGGCATTTGTATTGTATGTCTTTATTTATATAGCGCCATTAATGTACATAGTGCTTCACAGTAATAATACGCGACAATCATATAAATAACAAATATAAATAACTGGTCATGGGAATAAGTACTTCAGACATAAAAGTAACATTTAGGAAGAGGAGTCCATGCTCCAAGAAGCTTACAATCTAATTGGTAGGTAGGAAGAACATACAGAGAATGTGGGAGGGCATTTTGGTAAGTGCGTCTGAAGGGGGCCAAGCTTGATGTATCGTACATATAGTATTAGCCACGGTGCTACTCATATGCTTAAGTAGGTGGGTCTTAAAGGTGGATAGAGGGGGTGCTAGTTGGGTACTGAGGGGAAGGGCATTCCAGAGGTGTGGGGCAGTCCGTGAGGAAGGTTTAAGGCGGGAGAGGGCTTTAGATACAAAGGGGGTAGAGAGAAGACATCGTTGAGAAGAATGCAAGAGTCGGGATGGCGCATAGCAAGAAATTAGGGCTGAGATATAAGGGGTGCAGAAGAGTGTAAAGCTTTAAAAGTGAGGGGGAGAATTGAGTGCGAGATGCAGGATTTGATCAGAAGCCAGGAGTCAGATTTAGGAAAGAGTAGAGTGATTCTGGCAGCAGCGTTTAGGATAGTTTGTAGGGGAGACAGGTGAGAGGCAGGAAGGCCGGACAGCAGGAGGTTACAGTAATCAAGACGGGAGAGAATGAGGGCCTGAGTCAGAGTTTTAGCAGTCGAGCAAAAGAGGAAAGGGCATATCTTTGTAATATTGCAGAGGAATAAACTACAGGTTTTAGAAACGTTTTGAACACGAGAGGAGAATGTGAGAGAGGAGTCGAGTGTGACCCCTAGGCAGCGTGCTTGGGCTACTGGGTGAATGATCGTACTTCCAACAGTAATGTGGAAGAGGTAGTAGGGCCAGGTTTTGGAGGAAGTATGAGGAGCTCTGTTTTTTCCATGTTAAGTTTAAGGCGGCGGAGGGCCATCCAGGATGATATTGCAGGGCATTTACACCTTTTTATCTGGATCATACATTGAGCAAAACAAGATAAGTGAAATAAATTGTACATTTATTCGCATGAAAAGCATACACAGTGGAACACAAACTACATAAGATAGAAACACTTACTTGGGACCTGGGGCAAGAAACTAGTCTTTCCTAGCTTAATATAACACAAAACATGAGTCTTTAGTTGACTGAGACTTAGCCAGAGATGTCCTGGAACTCAAATCAGAATGATGTTCCTGACACCACCACTCTCTTTCCTCCGGAGGTGCTGAAATCCCTTCACTGGGAGTTAGCTCCAATTGTCCTGGAACTAAATTCGGCTTGCAATCCTAGCCGCGACTACTACGTTTAGTTTGTAAAACTTGGCCGCAAAAAGCTAGACATAGAAAATATTTCGCCTCGGATTTCTGAAGCTGGTGTCTTTGCTATTTCTTTCGGAGCATCTTTTGGTCGTTTCAAATTTGCTGCTGTTCTGGTGCTTAGAATCTGATGACCGGATTGGCCGGATGACTGGATTAGGAATCATACCCGATTCCCTGGTACATTTTTGGGGTATCCAGCAACTCTGGACCCAGTCTAGCTAGGCACATTCTGACAACACTTTCTCCATAAAACCCCCCTTGAAACTCATAGCCAAGCAATCTCTGCTTGCTGCCACTCCTGGAAAGGTAAAAACACAAATTCTTTATTGTCACAATTTTACAACAAGCATGTACAATCACTGGGCTCAAGAGCGGACACTCCCGAACCCCAATACATGGATCAGAGGTAACCAAACGGTCTTAACCTTTATTGTGAGCCTGGTTACCCCTTCACCGTTACACCCACTATAATGGGTCATATAATGCCTCCTACTGACAATTCACTAATGTAAGCTGTCACACACGTTTTGACAAAATTGGAGCAAACCATTTTGATACATTGGATTATGAAGAAAAAAATTGTGTGTGACAATACTGTGTATTTTAAGTTAAACTTCTTTGTCTTGTCTCAGAAATTGTATTTGTAATGATGATGTTTTTAATTAAAAATCAAAACACAATTTTAGTGCCAAAATGCAAAGAAGTTTGACTTAGAACGCGTGTTTTAGCTATTTGCACTTCTCTATTTATAGTAACTGAATTCCTTGTGTGTGTGTCAGTCAGTGTGTGTATCGCTTTCTCGGCGTGTGTGTGTGTTATTCTCCGTGTCCTGCCCCCTCTCTCCTGACTCCCCCCAGCTCCGGCAGAGCTGCGGACATGGGGTGAGGGGGGGGTCTGTCCGGGTCCCCCCCCCCTTCCGACGGAGGTGCAGACACTGCTGTGCCTTCTGCAGGAGTAGCCCCCCTCTCCTCTTCACCCCTCTCCCTCTCCCCCTCTCTCTCCTCTTCCCCTCTCCCCTCTCCTTCCCCTCTCTCTCCTCCTCTTCCCCTCTCTCTCCTCTTCCCCCCTCTCTCTCTCCTCCTCTTCCCCCTCTCTCTCCTCCTCTTCCCCCTCTCTCTCTCCTCCTCTTCCCCCTCTCTCTCTCTCCTCTTCCCCCTCTCTCTCTCTCCTCTTCCCCCTCTCTCTCTCTCCTCTTCCCCCTCTCTCTCTCTCCTCTTCCCCCTCTCTCTCTCTCCTCTTCCCCCTCTCTCTCTCCTCTTCCCCCTCTCTCTCTCCTCCTCTTCCCCCCCCCCCTCTCTCTCTCTCCTCCCCCCACTCCTCTGAGCATCTCCCACTCGGAGCTGCAGACACGGCTGTGTGTGTCCTACTGCCAGCCGGGGGGGAGGGGTGGTGGTCTGCGTCTCACTGGGGGGGGGGGGGGGGGGTGTTCGGCGCATCACTCAGGGAGGGTGGGTGTGCGTGTCTCTCCAGCACTGCCTTCCTCCTCTCCGGTGACTCCTCCTGGTGGAAGCTGGCAACACTTATCCTCTTCTGCCAGCAGTGACGTCACTTCCGTCTCCATCAACTCCATTCACTGCCAGGCAATTTTGCTCATGTGGTAGGTGTACCCAAAGACGTTTCACTTCAAAAACAACCTAGTGCCCCTATATAGAGTTAAATTTAATGGAAGATAATGCATTATGCCCCACTCCCTCTGACTATAAAGGGCTAGTAGGAAAGTACTGGGGCTGTGGCTCTGAAACCACAGATCACTCCTGTGACATCGCTAAGGCTGAGTCCATAGAGACTCCAGCCGTGCGGATGCGCGCGGAGGTTGAGAGAATGCGGGTGCTTTCCCTGGCCTTACTTCGCGTGCCGTCTGGGGGCGGGCCAGTGATGTCATGGAGCTGGTTCGCCCTCATTGGGCAAGCCGCTCCCTTGACCGGCACTCCGCTCCCCTCAGCGCGTAAACTAAAAAATGTTTGTCTGCTACGCCTCTGCACGCCTGCGGAAGCCCCGGCCAAAGCCGCTCTCATTGCGGCAGCAGGGGCTCACTGGCAAGCGTGAGCGCGGCTCAGCGCGGACCATGGCCACGGCCTTAGGTTCGATTATGCAGGCAGCAGTGGCAGAGGCACTTCCATATCCTCTTTTTTTCCACGGCTGTGTCTCAATACACCAGAAAGATTGTAAGTGTAACAGCAGAGGCTGCATGGCACCTACAATAAAGGCTAAGCCTGCATGCTGCACTGCCTGTAAACAGGACTACCCTGCTGCAAGGTAAATGGTGGAAAGTGGTCTAGCCCTGGTTAATGTATTACTATTATTATCAGTGTGTTTATGTTAAACACTGTATAGGTTGTAGTGCAACTCATTGTATACCTGGGCCATGGACAATAGCTGTATATCAGGCATACACAGAGTCAGGTATTAGTTATTGTATGGGCCAGGTGCTGTGATCCAGGGACAATGGGAGAGTACATACTTTACGGCCAGAGTATTCTTCTGTACCCAGTAGCGAGGCCTCTAACCTTGGGGGCGGTATGGCACTGTCCTCGGGGACCGGCCTTCGGGTCCTAGCTCCATCAGCATAGTTCCTATTGGTCAGTTCCAATTTCCCACGCTCCTATGACCCACCTCTCTGAGCAGTCATTGGCACTTAGCTCCACCCCCTAGCCGGACTGGATAGTTCCGGACCCCCCTCTCGCTCGGGATTGGCTGGGCAATTAAAGAGACACTGCTCATTGGTTGGCACACAGTTCTCCACGATTATGTATGGAGACCGGTATTCTATACAAGCAGACATCAATCCGAGCTCCAGCAGTGGAAAAATGTTGGTCTCAGTGACTTGGGACTATCCTGTTTGTGGGGTTACAGACCCCTGGAGTGGTCTCCCTTTGTTACCTGGATGAAAAGACTATTGGAGACAACTAGACAAGGCAGTTGGCGGTTTTCCCTACAGAGCCTCCAGGTTTATGGACTATACCAGCAGCATTCAGGGTAAGCTCACTTCAGCACCGCCCTTCACCTAGTTAGGAGCCCCCTAAGTCCCCTTTGTATTGGGGATATTGTATGTGCAGGTGCAGGTACAGGTACTCTTAGCTTAGACTAAATTAATTTACTGTTTATTAACCTCTGTGTTCTGCCTGGTAATTACGATCCCAAGTTAGTCTGGTATACCCAGTTTGTGCTCTCTTGGGCAGGGACTTTTTTTTTTTACCCCCAATGTTGACTGATGTATTATACACTTATTTATATAATTCTACCTGTATTGTGTTCAGTATAATATTTCTGTAAAGCGCTACATACAATGGCTGGCATTAATATATCTATCTATATCTCTCTCGACAAACTGGGCAAAAACCCACTCGCTCCCCCAAAAGTCAGTCTCCCTGCCACCCAAACACTCACACCACCCTCCCCCTTCCCCCTCCCCCCCCCCCATAACACTTACCTGCGGCAGGGTCTGACTACAGGGTCTGACGGCGTGGTGCGGCCTTCTGTCTTCTCCTCTGCAAATTAATCTTTTCCCCCTGCAGCTCCAGTTAAAAAGGCCACGCGGCATCAAATGACCATGCGGCGTCACGTAACATGGCTCCGCGTGATGTCACGTAATGTCCCATTGCTATGACAACGCGACGTCATTTGACGCCAGGCCGCCCATTTTAACTGGAGCTGCAGGGGGAAAAGATGAATTTGAAGAAGACCGGGAGACACCGTCGCAGGTAAGCAGTCGACAGCGGGCAAATGCAAACGGCCGCGGCGACCGGGCGAGTGCATATGTCGACGTGTACACACACACACACACACACACACACACACACACACACACACACAACCACACAATCAAGTTCAACCTATGCTAAATTTAGACAACAGATACTTTATCCTATATCTATACTTACTTATTGATCCAGAGGAAGGCAAACAAAAAACCACAGAGTCATATCATTCAATGATATCTCATAAGGGGAAAAATAAATTCCTTCTCGACTCCAGGAATTGGCAATTGGGAAGGGGAAAGAATACCCTGCATCACTCACAGCCATCAGCCGTTCCCCCCTCCCCCTCGCTGCCACGCGAGCAGCTAAGGGAGCAGGGGGGAAAGAATACCCTGCATGAAAGTCATCGTCCACACCTCCCACCCCCCTCGAGCAGTCAAAGGAGCCGGGTACCGAGGGGAAAGAATAACACGCATCACAGCCATCAGCCGCTCCCCCTAACCCCCCCCCTCCCCCGTGCGAGCAGCCAAGGGAGCCGGGGAGGAAATAATACCACACATCACAGCTATTGTCCGCTAAATCACCTCCCCCCACCCCACGAGCATCTCCGGGGGAAGGAATACCACCGCATCACAGACATCAGCCGCTCCCTCCCCCCCCCCAATCTCCCGCCCTGCGCGAGCAGCCAAGGGAGCCGGGGACCAGGGGGAAGGAATACTCCCGCATCACAGCCATTGACCCGCTCCAATGTCCCGCCCGGGCGGGCAGACAGCCACTGGGACCGGGGGCAGGAAGCAGGGACACCGCGCAAACACCGCTCGCACACAACCCACACACCACACACACAACACACACTTTTACACTTACCCATGCAGAGAAGGAAGGGCGGTTTGATTGCTCAGCGCTGGCAGCTCCATCCCGCGTCACCGAATCAGCCAATCAGCTAGAGATATTTTTTTTTTTTTTGCAGAGCAGGGGAAATTTACTGGCCTTGAGCCAATTTCCACTCGCCAGGTGAGTGTGGGGGAATAGGTTTGTCGAACACTGGTTATCATATCCCCTCCTAGATGCCTCTTTTCTAATGTAAATAAATCTAATTTAGCTAGTCTCTCCTCATAAGTTAGATTTTTAGATTTTTAGATTTTTCATCCCCTTTATTAATTTGGTGACTCTTCTCTGCACTCTCTCTAGTTCCATAATGTCTTTTCTTGGGATTGGTGCCCAAAATTGTACTCCATATTCAAGGTGTGGTCTTTCTAATACTTTGTAAAGGAGCATAATTATGTTTACTTCCCTTCCATCCATTACCCGTTTAATGCAAGATAAGATCTTGTTTGCCTTTGCAGCTACTGCATGACTTTGGGCACTATTGCTAGGCGTGCTGTCTACAAGCACTCCTAAATCCTTCTCCATAAAGGATTCCCCCAATATATGTCCATTTAATTTGTAAGTCGCCTTTTTATTCATGCATCCCAAATGCATAACCTTACATTTATCTGTATTAAACCTCATCTGCCATTTACCTGCCCACATTTCCAGTCTCTCCGAGTCATTCTGAAGAGAAATTACATCCTGCTCTGATTCTATTACCTTACACAATTTAATATCATCAGCAAAGATGGAGACTTTGCTTTCGATCCCAACCTCAAGGTCATTAATAAACAAGTTAAAAAGCAAAGGTGCCAGTACCGATCCCTGAGGTACTCCACTCACGACTTTAGCCCAACCTGAAAAAGTTCCATTTATGACAACCCTCTGTTGTCTGTCCTTTAACCAGTTTTCAATCCAGGTGCATATATTATTACGGAGTCCAATTTTCTTTATTTTATACGCTAACCTCGTGTGAAACCGTATCAAAAGCCTTTGCAAACTCTAAGTAGACCACATAAACTGCATTATCCTGGTCTAAATTCCTACTTACCTCCTCAAAGAAACAAATAAGGTTAGTTTGGCAAGATCTATCCTTCATAAATCCATGCTGACTATTACTAATAATTTTGTTTTCCATTAGGTATTCCTGAATATTATCCCGTATTAAACCTTCAAGTAGTTTCCCTACTATTGAAGTCAGGCTTACAGGTCTGTAATTTCCCGGTTGTAATCTAGCTCCCTTTTTAAATATAGGCATCACATTTGCTTTACACCAATCTTGTGGTACTGAGCCTGTGGAAATGGAGTCCTTGAATATTAAATATAATGGTTTGGCTATTACTGAGCTTAACTCCTTGAGAACACTTGGATGTATGCCATCGGGGCCAGGTGCCTTATTTACTTTAATTTTTTCAAGTCGCTTATGAACTTCTTCCTCAGTTAACCAATTGTTCATTAATATGGAGGTTGTGGCTTCCTCCTGCGGCACTACTATTGAACTTGATTCTTCCCTGGTAAACACAGAGGCAAAGAATTTGTTTAATACCTCCACTTTTTCCTTATCTCCAATAATCTGCCTACCCATCTCACACTGAAAGAGTCATATATTTTCTTTCCTCATTTTTTTGTTATTAAGGTACTTAAAGAACTTTTTAGGGTTGACCTTACTTTCTATTGCAATCCTTTTTTCATTATCCATTTTTGCTAATTTGATTGCCCTTTTGCATTTTTTGTTACATTCCTTATAATTCTGATACGATGTCTCCGTCCCTTCTGACCTAAACAATCTAAACGCCTTCCTCTTCTTGTCCATTTCCTCCCCTACCTGTTTATTTAGCCAAATTGGTTTTGACTTATTATACCTATTACTCAAGGTTATACACTGATAAGTGTGCTTTTCTAACAATGTTTTAAAGACTGCCCATTTATCTTCTACATTTTTCCCTGCAAAAACATCATCCCATTGTATTACTACAAGATTAGACCTCAGTTTATTAAAATCTGCCTTTGTTGAACCCAAGAAATCTATTTTTTGATCATTTATTTCAAATGAGACCATGTTATGACCATGTTATGATCACTGTTACCCAAATGTTCCAGATGTTGAATATTTGTTATTACTTCTACATTGTTTGATATGACCAAATCCAATATTGCCCCTCTCCTGGTTGGTTCCTCAATAATTTGGGTCATAATTGTCTTTAAGCACCCCCAAAAACCTTTTTCCTTTTGTTGTAATGCTAATCTCATTACCCCAGTCTATGTCTGGATAATTAAAATCCCCCATTATGCAAACATGACCCAGTTTTGATGCCTTCTCCATTTGCAAAAGTATTTTAGCTTCCTCAATCTCACAGATATTTGGTGGTTTATAGCATATTCCCACAAACATTTTCTTTATACTTTTACCTCCACTGCTAATTTCTATCCACAAAGTCTCTACATTTTCATCATTCCCTTCATAAACATCATCCCTTATAATAGGTTTTAGATCCGGTTTAACATATAAACATACTCCACCTCCCCTTCTATTTGTTTGATCCTTCCGAAAAAGAGAATAACCCTCTAAATGAACTGTCCAGTCATGAGTTTTATCACACCATGTTTCAGTAATGCCGATATCATCATACTGCTCCCTTGCAGCTATTAATTCAAGCTCCCCCATTGTATCTGTCAGGCTTCTTGCATTAGCAAGCATGCATTTCAGTTTTTTTTCAGCCTGTACTATTATCTTATCTGCTCCTTCCTTTCTGCTCCCACTTGGTTTAGTCTTTAGAAGTTTTCTAGTATTATCTGTATTTACTATGGGTGTCTCACTGCTCGTCAAATTCGCACTTGCCCCCATTCTACCTCCATACCACCTTGTATCCTCCTCTATTACATTTAGTTCATTATCTGTTTCATTCCCCTCCCCCCTCCATCCTAGTTTAAAATCTCCTCCAACCTTTTTAGCATTCTCCCCCCTAGCACAGAAGATCCCTCTTCATTGAGGTGCAATCCATCCCTAGAATATAGATGGCACCTCTCAGAAAAGGAGTCCCAGTGCTCTAAAAACCCAAACTCCTCCTTCCTGCACCACTTTCTTAGCCATGCATTAACCTCCCTGATCTCTGACTGTCTCCCTGCGGTAGCGCATGGCACTGGTAGTATTTCAGAAAATACTACCTTGGAGGTCCTTGCCTTAAGCTTTTGGCCTAGATCCCTGTAATCATTTTTTAGGACCCTCCATCTTTCTCTAACTTTGTCATCTGGGCCAACATGTACCAAGACCGTTGGGTCAATCCCAGCCCCCCCCAACAATCTGTCTACCCGATCCGCAATGTGCCGAACCCGAGCACCCGGGAGACAACAAACTGTTCGGTTCATGCGGTCCTGGCAACAGATTGCCCTATCTATCTTCCTAATAATGGAGTCCCCTACCACCACAATCTTTATTTGTATCTGAGCATCCTGAGTACCCTCTGTGCTGGAGGAACTATTCCCCTGGCTGCTAGAGGAATTAGTCTCCCCCAGCCTTGCCATTTCTGCCCCAACATTCCCAATATCTTCACTCAACATGGCAAATCTATTGGGATGTGTCAGCTCAGAAACGACCTGCCTCTCCCTATTGCCCCTGCTTCCCCTTCTGTCACCCAGCTACCTACCTGCTCCTCACTAACAGCGCCACCATCTGCACCACTATCCTGCTCATTCTAGCAACTATGAAGTTTAGAAGTACTAACAGTAAACTGTACTTCAATAACTATACCTTGTTTAACCGCTTCCTTGTTCAAACTGCTTCTGGTTCTAACTGCACACACTTTAAACAACCAGCACTTCAAATCAAACACACAGATCAGTCAGTACACGCAAGCTCAGGATTCGTTAGAAGCCTTTGTTTAAATAGGGACACCCACCAGGTGTGTTAGGTTATCAATTAACTAAACCACCCACTGCAGGTGTGTTAGGCCAGCCAATTAACCAACCACACCCACTCTGACTCAGGCAGGAGAAAGGGGAAAAAAAAGTTACAGGCTTCAAATTACAGCACACTTTAAAAATAAATTAACCCATTGCACACTGTCATGTGTTGTTGTTCATCTGAGGTTGTATTTACCTAATTTTAAGACCTGCTAAGGAACAGATGATTGTTATTATGTCCTGATATGTGAAACCATAGAATTCAAAAAGAGGGTGTACTTTCTTTTTCACACAACTGTACATACATACAAAGTTTCTCATTTGGTTTGCACACCAAACTTACCTGCAGCTATTGAACAAATCCCAGAATCCTTTCGCTCTATGTTCTTAAGCTATAGGTACATATGATCTTATCGCTCTCACCTGTAGTTGAACTGTTTTTCACAGAAGTTACACTGCAGCAAGTTTACCCCTGGATCATCCTGATGATTGAGGTACTCTGAATAAGTCAACAGTAGTGCACACCGGTCACATTTATGTACCACTTCAGCATGGCTTTCTTCCCCACCCACTGTGTCCACTGCTCCTCGGCTCTGCATCCCCACTATCGTCGAATAAATGTTAGAGTTTAGTAAGGCTCCATGCATCCTCAAATCATTCAGCGTGAGAGTTCCCAAACTATCAGGGGTGTCTGGTTCGTCGCATAAATTGATGCACAGTTCTGCAGCTTCATCTTCTGCATCTTCTGAAGACGCGTCATTGTGTATTGTAATGGGCATTTGCCTGTCAAAGTCTGAACTGATGAAGGAAGTGCCCCTAGGTTCATCCACAGGACTTCCTCTACCCATAATTCCAGTTTTAGCAACTGGTTTGCTCATTAAAAAACTCCGGTTCCTAATGACAAAAGCCTCTTTGTAGAACGTTGGTCTTATGTTCATTTTGGCTTTGTCTTTCAGCTGGGCCCCCAGATCAAACCTTCTCCTATCCTCACTGTAGATTGAGTTGTTGACACTTTGAAGGTTGTCATCCCTGTTTCTCCTTAATTGCTGGCATTCCACTTCCCTCAAATCTGAAGGTCTGTCGGAAACACTGTAATCTTCCTCCTGGATGCAAATTTCTTCCTTAGGAGCAATAGTTTGTGGGCTGTTTGGAACAGTGACAACTTGTATGGTAAGTGGAAGGCTCACTTGCAGGACCTGGGCAGCCTGAATGAAGTCTTTTACGTGACAAGTAGGAATTTTGTAGGAGTATATGAAGTCCAGCAGGTGACTGAAGCCCTCCAAGGAGACGTTTTCAAGCACCAAGAACTGCTGCTTCTCGTTCCTGCTCAGGGCCGCGTAGAAGTATTCGCTGCAAGCCGAGAGAACGTTTTTGTGGGCAAGGAATATTTTACCTTCAACCATCAACGAGACGTCACAGAAAAGGCCCATGGATTTTTGCTCGTTCAGCTTCTGCAGAACAGACCAACCGTGAACTTCAGGGGACAATGGATCCATCTTGCTACCTTTGCAATCGCAAGAGAAGGCTTCAGTGCAACATCCGGAGGTCAGACACAAACAAAGGGCAACTCCTGTAAACAAAGACATTCTCCCATAAAAAAAAATGTTGGGCTTGTGTTGCTCCATGGCAGCACCATCAACTATGTTTTGCTTGTGAGGGCAAAATATTATACTCCACCTTCAGGAGAGTATAAGGGAAATGTAAACAAGATAAAAATCAAAGAGGGGTAGGTTGAGATACCAAGAAGAGTAAAAAGGTTAAGGGAAACAAAATCCAATACATAAGATAAAATATAATAATATACTAAATTAATAGATAGAACTGCCACACTTGGTTAATATTTGACTGGAGAGAAGTAATCCAGAGACATGGGCTTCTCATTAAGAGATTTTAATCAGCAATGAAATAACCAACGTTTTGACTGCCACGCAGTCTTTGTCAAGGTGAGGGCTCTAATTAATATTTGACTGACCACACTTATAGGCCACAAGAAAAAAATTTTTTAAAAAAAGAACTGTGTTATGGAATTTAGAAAGGGAATGCTTCAAAGGAAGCTTAAGTCTTTCCATACTCATTACAAACCAGATTCTCTAGTAGCCCTGAGATATCAAAGGGGAGTTGTACTCCTTTTACCTGCATACAGTATGCGTCGTGTATATTGCTGATGTTTACAGCGACATGTCAATTCTTCAGGGAGGGGGTGTTCTGCACATCAAATGTTGCTTTAACACTGAGATCCTTCCATTGCGTTGCTCACAACGTTGATGAAGGGAATCTGTAAAGTGGTTTTTGGAGGTGTGGGAGATACACCAGTGGCCTACACAAAACAACAAATATTTCTTATTTATTATATATATAAAAAAAAGTGAATGAAAACTGCAAGAAGTACACGTGTGGAATTAGTGCTATTAAACATATCTTTATTAGACTGACATTTTATCGAGGGGCAGGAAAGGAAGCGAGTGCAAAGGGAAGACTGTAAGATGTTGTGATAGCCCCCTCTCCAACCCTTTGAAGTGGGCACCAATGCTCATTTTGGTTATTGGTTTTTAACAGTTGTGCTGTTTGTTGACATAGAGCAGCTGAAGAATTGATGATATACATACTACATATACACACAGATGACATAGTATTATATATACACGTATGCCGCATTTCGAAATACAAGCATACGCACAATTTAAGACAGCAGTCGTAATTATTCTGTTTGCATGCAGTTGCATCTATACATATAAACTGTATGCATGTATCTGTACACTGGATAACGTGTATCTAAAAACAGCATGTGTCAAAATGTACACTGTGTGCATTCATGTATCTGTGCACTGTATGCATATAACTGAATACTGTATGCATATAACTGAATACTGTATGCAGACATGTCAACGCTCACTGTTTTTCTGTGAGTCTTAATGATTTAGTCACTCACTGATTTTAGTATGAGAGTTTCACAGACTTCAATGGATCCTCACTTGTTAAAACCACTACTTTTCAGTTAAGCCATTTTTTGGGGGTCCAGGACCCCAAAATCTCACTGGAGTTTGTTTAATCCTTGGGAAGTGCCAGCTTTGTGTATATTGTATGTATCCATGTATTGTGTGTGTGTGTTTAGTTGTACCCTGCATGTATATATTTCACTTAAAGAGATTATACACACACTGTATACATACATACATACATATTACTGCGTGTAGAGCCATTATAAATCTGCTACATTGTACATCTACATTGTATGTTAACAACTATTTAATTGTATGCATACATCTAATTTGCATGCGTATTATCATATATACACCCACACACCTGTATATAATTTAGCACCATACCTGTAGCATGCACGCAGTATGTAAATGTAAATATATATATATATATATATATATATATATACTGTGTATATATACACACACACATACACCTCTGCTCTCGCTACTGCTGTGGCAGCCTCGGTTCCGCTGACGACATCTCTGGTTACAGCCCTACGCTTCGCTTCGTTGTTCGAGTCTGATTAAAGCTTTGTTGAGACATTAAAAAAAAAATGCACGTCGTTTCTCTACCCGTAGAAAGGGAGCAGTCAGCAAGAGCGTCAGGGAGCGTCGCGTGCTGTGACGCAATCACGCAGCCTCCACCTCCCCGGCTCGGTGTATTCGGTGGCGGTCGCCATTTTGCTACACCCAGATCCCGCTGCGGGGACCCCCAATACTTGTCCGTGATAGGCAGCAGCATCCCGGACAGCGACCTGGGGAGGCCTGTGCGGGAGCGAGACACACAGCTGGGGTGTCATAGGTATGTGGGACTGATAAGTCTGGTGGAAGGGGAAGACGATATGTACAACTAATGCTAATGTAATACATAATGTATGTCTTCCACTGTCCTTTACAAAATGTGTGTGTGAGATATATATATATATATATATATATATATATATATATATATATATATATATATAATCACACACACACACACACACACACACTATGCATACATATTATATGTTTGCCAATACATCAGTCACGTGAATATGTCTGTTTCTGTATTGATGTGTGTGTATATGTATTGGAAGAAGGAGTAGGCACTGAGTTTGAAGCAGGGGAACCTGCTTAAATTCCCTGTGTTGCCTCTTTGTGACCTTGGGCAAGTTACTTTATCTCCCTGTGCCTCAGGCACCACAAACAGATTATAAACTCTATGGGGGGGACTGTGCCTGCAAAATGTCTCTGTAAAGTGCTCCGAAAAACTAGCAGTGCTATACAAGAACAAACAATTATATAGGTAGTTATATAGTATCTTATCAGTTAGGTAGGGGTGTAGATTTTTTCACATCCTAGTGTTGCGTAGCCGTTGTTCCGTGTTCTAATTCCATTGTGATTTTTAAGACTGTCACTTCATGGTTATTTATGTTCAAGGAATCGATTGCATTCCTTTAACTTATTATACATTGTCATGAGTTCATTGAAGCACCACAGAGGTCTATTAAAGATGATGTCCCACATAGGACAAGTTGACCAATTGGCAGTGGTAGGTCTGATGGGTTATAACTAGATGATTGACCGTTTTAAAACAATAAAAACAGATATAAGTATTTTTAAACAGAACATAGTTACAGTGGAGACTCTGAATTAGGGGATGGTGACTGTCCATCCCAGTGATAACATGGTCAGATTTATGAATGCTCCCTTTGGCCTGTAATTTACAAAGCTGTGCTATTTCATTCAACAACTCTCAGTGGTGGAAGATGCCTTGTAGCCCACTCATGAGCTGCCACGTGTCCTATGGAAGAACAACACAACTTTGTAAATATGGCCTTGATGTCTAAACTTTTAAGTAATAATTTAAAAAAAATTGTCAGATTAAACTTTTTTTACAAAGCGTTTGACAATAATTAAATGTTGTCATGGAACGCTATCAATCGCCCACTTTTATCCTATTAAACATATCACTGCTATTAGTTTAGTTTGGTCCCAGCTCAGAGACCTTTTGCGTTTTCCAAAAGGTTACACAATGTACCAGGGTTAGTCAGTGTATGACGGCTGCCACCAAAGATATTCTAAGCCCTGCAGTGTCATGGCTGCATTTTTTTGCACAGTTTGTTGCAGACACATTTGGAACCGAAGGGGTTAATGTTGGAACAAATGTGTTTTATACTCCATATTATTGCGTCCTGGTTCAGTTTATTTAGGATTATTTGTTTCTAACTCTAGAAGCCTATGTTAGTTTTGATCACATTTACCTGTAATCATAAGCAAACCAACAATGCTCAAGAAGAGTAAGATTAACTTTTTGGAAATCGGTCCCTAGTCAGCAGAATTAATTACAGAGCCGGTCAGTTTTTAAATTACGTTATTAGCAAATAGAAATCTTCATCCTTGTAGAGAAGAAATAAAAAATTGTATCTTATTTAGATACACCGCAACATTAGTTATTTTTGCACACTTAAACATATTGTTAAATTGCAGAGATGCGCAAATCTGTTCCAGTTTCATTCACAAAAGTTAGTTTAAATGTTCATGAAATTTGTGGAACAAAAAAAGTTTATTCAAAAACTTTTGCCAGCTACCAATGGCTAAAATAACACACAATTATAAATGTACTCGCATGAATGTATATAAATGTTTTGCACATCTGTATTTAAATGCATGTTTACTTGTTCCTTTACCCTTGAAAATCACATTATTCTCCTTGTTTTAACAGATGGTATCATACTCATGATCTTTCATAGTTTAATGCAGGAGCTCTTTGACTATTTGTAGGCTGTGGAGTAGATACACGGACAACACATTTTGCAGCATCCTGAAATCTGACAAATACTTGTATTACGTGGTGACAAAACTAGCTGGAGAAAGGGAAATATGAATGATTTTTGGACAGCACAGAAAAGAATGTAAAGAGAGGTTTTACAGGTGAGTGCATTTTATTCTTTCACATTATATATATAGTGTGTGTGTGTTCTCTGTAAAAGCAATCACAAACACACTTCCACGTGGCACTATACGTTTTATTAAATACAATTAAAATGTAAAAATCTATATTGTTAAACTCACAAACTAGCCTTTTTTAAATTGATCATCAAGGTATGAGTACGTTGGTTGCATCTCCAGACACTCAAGTCCACGGATGGTCAGCCTTCCTGGGTTCTCCTGTAGTTCTCTTGCTGGCGTGTACATCAATAGGGGCTACCACTTGAGTGTCCCAGGTCGTGGCTTCGTGACGTCAGAGGAAGTGTTGCTTTTAGGCATACCATTACTATGACGACCCTATGCTTTTTGCGAGTGCTAATCTCGCTTCATCTTTGGGTCTCATAGTTACATATAGTTACATAGTTACATAGTAGATGAGGTTGAAAAAAGACGTACGTCCATCAAGTTCAACCTATGCTATATTTAGACAACAGATACTTTATTCTGTATCTATACTTACTTATTGATCCAGAGGAAGGCAAACAAAAAACCCCATTAAGGGGAAAAATTAATTCCTTCCTGACTCCAAGAATTGGCAATCGAATTAATCCCTGGATCAACATCCTTCCCATGTATACTTATTTGGTATATCCCTGTATACCTTTCCCATCTACAAAGATGCCCAACCTTTTTTTGAACAAATCTATTGTATCTGCCATCACAGTCTCCATGGGTAATGAATTCCACATTTTAACTGCCCTTACTGTAAAGAACCCTTTCCTTTGTTGCTGGTGAAATTTCCTTTCCTCCAACCTGAAGGGATGGCCCCGAGTCCTTTGTACTGCCCGTGGGATGAATAGTTCTTTTGAAAGCTCCTTGTATTGTCCCTGAATATATTTGTATATAGTTATCATATCCCCTCTTAGACGCCTCTTTTCTAATGTAAATAAATCTAATTTAGCTAGCCTCTCCTCATAAGTTAGTATGTCCATCCCCTTTATTAATTTGGTGGCTCTTCTCTGCACTCTCTCTAGTTCCATAATGTCTTTTCTTAGGATTGGTGCCCAAAATTGTACTCCATATTCAAGGTGTGGTCTTACTAATGCTTTGTAAAGGGGCATAATTATGTTTACTTCCCTTCCATCCATTGCCCGTTTGATGCAAGATAAGATCTTGTTTGCCTTTGCAGCTACTGCATGACATTGGGCACTATTGCTAAGCCTGCTGTCTACAAGCACTCCTAAATCCTTCTCCATCAAGGATTCCCCCAATATATCTCCATTTAATTTGTAAATCGCCTTTTTATTCTTGTATCCCAAATGCATAACCTTACATTTATCTGTATTAAACCTCATCTCCCATTTACCTGCCCACGTTTCCAGTCTCTCCTAGTCCTTCTGAAGAGAAATTACATCCTTCTCTGATTCTATTACCTTAAACAATTTAGTATCATCAGCAAAGATGGAGACTTTGCTTTCGATCCCAACCTCAAGGTCATTAATAAACAAGTTAAAAAGCAGGGGTCCCAGTACCGATCCTTGAGGTACTCCACTCACGACTTTAGCCCAACCTGAAAAAGTTCCATTTATGACAACCCTCTGTTGTCTGTCCTTTAACCAGTTTTCAATCCAGGTGCATATATTATTACTGAGTCCAATTTTCTTTATTTTGTACACCAACCTCTTGTGTGAAACCGTATCAAAAGCCTTTGCAAAATCCAAGTAGACCACATCAACTGCATTACCCTGGTCTAAATTCCTACTTACCTCCTCAAAGAAACAAATAAGGTTAGTTTCGCAAGATCTATCCTTCATAAATCCATGCTGACTATTATTAATAATTTTGTTTTCCATTAGGTATTCCTGAATATTATCCCGTATTAAACCTTCAAGTAGTTTCCCTACTATTGAAGTCAGGCGTGCAGGTCTGTAATTCCCCGGTTGTGATCTAGCTCCCTTTTTAAATATAGACACCACATCTGCTTTACGCCAATCTTGTGGTACTGAGCCTGTGGAAATGGAGTCCTTGAATATTAAATATAATGGTTTTGCTATTACTGAGCTTAACTCCTTGAGAACTCTTGGATGTATGCCACCGGGGCCAGGTGCCTTATTTACTTTAATTTTTTCAAGTCGCTTATGAACTTCTTCCTCAGTTAACCAATTGGTCATTAATATGGAGGTTGTGGCTTCCTCCTGTGGCGCTACTATTGAACTTGATTCTTCCCTGGTAAACACAGAGGCAAGGAATTTGTTTAATACCTCTGCTTTTTCCTTATCTCCAATAATCTGCCTACCCTTCACACACTGAAAGGGTCCTATATTTTCTTTTCTCATTTTTTTGTTATTAAGGTACTTAAAGAACTTTTTAGGGTTGACCTTACTTTCTATTGCAATCCTTTTTTCATTATCCATTTTTGCTAATTTAATTGCCCTTTTGCAATTTTTGTTACATTCATTATAATTCTGATACGATGTCTCTGTCCCTTCTGACTGAAAGAATCTAAACGCCTTCCTCTTCTTGTCCATTTCCTCCCCTACCTGTTTATTTAGCCACATTGGTTTTGACTTATTTCTTTTATACCTATTACTCAAGGGTATACACTGATAAGTGTGCTTTTCTAACAATGTTTTAAAGACTGCCCATTTATCTTCTACATTTTTCCCTGCAAAAACATCATCCCATTGTATTACTACTAGATTAGACCTCAGTTTATTAAAATCTGCCTTTCTAACGTTTAAAGTCTTTGTTGAACCCAAGTAATCTGTTTTTTGATAATTTATTTCAAATGAGACCATGTTATGATCACTGTTACCCAAATGTTCCAGTACTTGAATATTTGTTATTACTTCTACATTGTTTGATATGACAAAATCCAGAACTGCCCCTCTCCTGGTTGGTTCCTCAATAATTTGGGTCATATAATTATCTTTAAGCACCCCCAAAAACCTGTTTCCTTTTGTTGTAACGCTAATCTCATTACCCCAGTCTATGTCTGGATAATTAAAATCCCCCATTATGCAAACATGACCCAGTTTTGATGCCTTCTCCATTTGCAAATGTATTTTAGCTTCCTCAATCTCACAGATATTTGGTGGTTTATAGCATATTCCCACAAACATTTTCTTTATACTTTTACCTCCACTGCTAATTTCTATCCACAAGGTCTCTACATTTTCATCATTCCCTTCATAGACATCATCCCTTATAATGGGTTTTAGATCTGGTTTAACATATAGACATACTCCACCTCCCCTTCTATTTGTTTGATCCTTCCGAAAAAGAGAATAACCCTCTAAATTAACTGTCCAGTCATGAGTTTCATCCCACCATGTTTCAGTAATGCCTATGATATCATACTGCTCCCTTGTAGCTATTAATTCAAGCTCCCCCATTTTATCTGTCAGGCTTCTTGCATTAGCAAGCATGCATTTAAGTTTTTTTTCAGCCTGTACTATTATCTTATCTGCTCCTTCCTTTCTGCGCCCACTTGGTTTAGTCTTTAGAAGTTTTCTAGTATTATCTTTATCTACTATGGGTGTCTCACTGCTCGTCAAACTCGCACTTGCCCCCATTCTACCTCCATACCACCTTGTATCCTCCTCTATTACATTTAGTTCATTATCTGTTTCATTCCCCTCCCCCCTCGCATTCGGAAGTATGTATACCCTGGGGTAATTGGCACCTTACCCACCTGATTATTAAACTAATATAATTAAATTGATTATTAAACTAATATAATTAAATGTGGAAGGTAAGGAACAATCGGGCCCACGCCAGTGGCATAGATAGAAATGCGCTGGCCCCCAGGCAACATTTTTCTCAGGGCCCCATTATAAGTGAATATATTCTGTAGATTCAGGTGTGTCCCCCCCCCCCTCCCCGCACTTGTTGGTGGCCCTGCGAGCCCCCCTCTTTTACACCTCATGTATTTCTCTATCCCCTCCCTCTATTCCCCCTTTTTCCTCTCGCACACTCTCCCTTCCACTATCACTCAGAACCCCCCACCCACACTCAATCCTCTCCTCACATTCATTTCCCCCTCCCACCTGGCCACACACACACATACAATCCCCTCCCCCCCCTGCAATACAGTAACCCCCCACAATACACAAGTTAGAATAACCACCTACACGCACACTACAATAACGTCCTCCTCCTCCCCCCCCCACACACACACACACATTGCAATAACCCCCCCCCCCCCCACGCACTCTACAATACCACACACACACACACACACACACACACACTACAATAAACCCCCAGCACTAAAAATAACCCCTCCACACATGCATAGTGCAATAGACCCCTGAGGATGAGCTCTGACTGTGCGTCTGAGGAGTAGAGGTCTGACTGAGCTGCTGTTGAGGCGTCTGATAATGTAAATATGCATAAACAGGGGGAGTAACTTGGTATATTTGCACCGGGGCAAGTTTCACCAACTGCGCATCCCCCCCCCCCCCAGCACTCTTACAGACACTGAGGCACACACAGTACACTGACAGAGCAAACTGTAACTGATAAATTTACACACAGCACTGACAGACCCAAACACACCCAGCAAATTGACACACAAATACACACAGCATACCTTCCCACAGCAGCACATAGTAACTCCTCCCCCTAATGTCGCAGGACCGGGCAGAGCTCTGCATCTCTCTGCCTCAGTTCCACCCCCAGCCTCTGCAGCCTGCTCTCTCTGCAACACCCAACCCCCCCCCCTCCCTCCCCCTCGCAGCTCCCAGCTCCCAATCCAGCTTTAATGTTGTGCTGTGAGCACTGACTGAAGCTATAAAGCCTCGGCCAGGGTGGCACTGAGCGGGCGGGCGCACTCATGCTGGCCGCTATGAAACACATTGAAGCAATGTGTGTGGCCAGCGTGAGCAAGAGCCTGCTCCTGCTCGGCGCTTAGCTGCTTGCAGAGCAAGCAAATTTGAATTTGTCGTCTGTAAGCGCGTCACGTGAGCGGTTTGCCCAATGAGGGCCAACCAGCTCCGTGACATCATGGCCGCGCCACCCTAATCGCCCCCGCGCGCGCACCTAGCCGGCCACAAATCTCCCGGCCGAGCAGGGAGGGTGACATCACCGCGCATGAGCGCCAGCGTGCCCGCTCCCTGCCTGGTTGCAGCCTAAGGCCCGGACATGTTTGCTGCGTGCTTGCAGAAGCGTGCTGACGCGCGCTCCTGCTCAGCACTGAGCCCCTACAGCCGCAATTAGAGCGGCTTTAGTAGGGGCTCACCTGCGCTTCCGCGTGCTTGCGGAAGCGCAGGTCTTGGGGGAGTTTAAAATTCCCCCGCTTGCCGACGAGACAGGCCGGTCACGTGAGCGCTCCGTGACGTCACTGGCCCGCCCCCGGCCAGTGACGCGTCCGCCCCCGGACCGCCCCCTGACGGCTGCTGAGAGCGCTTGCGGTAAGCAACCGCAAGGCCAGGGAAAGCACCCGCTTTCCCTGCGCCTCAGCGCGCCAGCAGGGACCATGGACTCGGCCTTAGTCACCGCCAGGAGTAGGCCTGCTGGCAAGTGGCTGTTAAGGGGCCCGGAGGAGGACTCCGACTTCAGTGGTCGGTCGGCTACACAGCTGGGCCAAATGTCCCGGCTCTCCGCCCCTGTCAGTGGGCTCCCCAAGAGTGCGGGCCCCCGGGCTTTGCCCTTGCTGCCTGTGCTATAGCTACGCCCCTGGCCCAGGCTCTCCAACTGTGAAGCTTCAAAGTGTAAGAATCACCTTGTAGCTGGTAGTTTAGGAGCACTCCATAAATCTCCTACATGAGATTTACCAAGGGAGATCCCTTGACAAAAAATAGTAAATAAACAGATCAGCACACTGGGAATCTATTAAAATGATATTTGAGGACAAGGTGCAAAAATACAAATTGTCAAAACATATACAAATATACTTAAAAAAACATCCATAAGAAAAACGCAAAATACCCCAAATGTAATACTTAAAAACACATGGTTGCGCAGACTGTTGCTAGCCGCTACGGTAATTAATGATTTTTTATTGATATGTGTGTTTTGATCATAGTGTACATGAGCAGAGGGTCTCCTGAGTTGAACCGCATTGGTTTCAGCCTTGGGGACCCCCTACTTCATGAGATACAGGCCCCGTTATGGGGTAACGGTATCCCCCTGCAGGAATTAAATCCTCCGGTCACGTGACGCGGGAGCTTTAAAAGCACAGGGGATACCGGGACCCCATAACGGGGCCTCATGAAGTAGGGGGTACCCGAGGCTGAAACCAATACAGTTCAGCTCAGGAGACCCTCTGCTCATGTACACTATGATCAAAATCAATATTCTTAATGTACGATCGCCTGTAAGAGCCATTCATGGATTCGCATTATGCTTTTTTTTTCAGTCAGCTATCGCGCTTTAGATTTTTAAGCATGATAGCAGGAGGAAAAAAACAGCTCGCGCGATCGGGCATGTTTTTGCCCGCACGGACCAAAATGCGCTTCACTTCTTAGTCTGGCTTCATTTTTTATCGTGGGATTACAAATCTCCCAATCGGGCAAAAAAGCTCACTGCTTGGTGAATCCCCCCCAAGAGTCAGACACACACACCCAGTCACACCCACACCCAAGGTCGCGCCCAGCGTCGCACCCACAGTCGCGCACTCAGTCACACTTGCGTGCCCCCAGTCGCACACGCACTTGCGCGCACCCAGTCGCACACACTCACGTGCGCACCCAGTCGCACACACACACTTGCGCGCTCCCAGTGGGCCACACGCACCGAGTGGCGCGCACAGCTAGTCACACGCGCGTACGCACGCACCCAGTCGCACACACCCAGTTGCACGCACGCGCACACAGTCGCATGTGCGCGCACCCAGTCACGCACCAAGACACACGCACACAGTAACACACATACACACACCCAGTAACACGCGCACACACACCAGGTCACACGCACACACACCAGGTCACACGCACACACACACACACACCAGGTCACACACACACGCACACACACACCAGGTCACACGTGCACACACACACCAGGTCACACGCACACACACACACCAGGTCACACGCACACACACACACCAGGTCACACGCACACGCACACACCAGGTCACACGCACACACACCAGGCCACACGCACACACACACACCAGGTCACACGCACACACACACACCAGGTCACACGCACACACACACACACCCTGCTGGTGTGCGCACACATGCACCCAGTGACACGCACACGCACTTAGTTGCCCGCACACCCAGTCACAAGCACACCCAGTCACACGCACACACCAGGTCACGAGCGCACACACACACACCAGGTCACGCGCGCGCACACACACACCAGGTCACGCGCGCGCGCACACACACACACACACACCAGGTCACGCGCACACACACACACACCAGGTCACACGCGCACACACGCACACCAGGTCTCGTGCGCGCGCGCACACACACCAGGTCACGCGCACGCGCACACACACACACCAGGTCACACGCACACACCAGGTCACACGCACACACACACACACCAGGTCACACGCACACACACACACCAGGTCACACGCACACACACACACACACACACCAGGTCACACGCACACGCACACACACCAGGTCACACGCGCACGCACACACACCAGGTCACACGCGCACACACACACACACACCTGGTCACACGCACACACACACACCTGGTCACACGCACACACACACACACACCAGGTCACACGCACACACACACACCAGGTCACACGCACACACACACACCAGGTCACACGCACACACACACACCAGGTCACATGCCCACACACACACCAGATCGCGCACACACACACACCAGGTCACGCGCACACACACACACCAGGTCACACGCATACACACACACCAGGTCACACGCACACACACTCGCGCGCACCCAGTGGCGCACACGCACCCCTGGTGTGCGCACACATACACCCAGTGGCGCGCGCACGCACCTAGTTGCCCGCACACCCAGTCACAAGCACACCCTGTCACACGCACACACCAGGTCACGTGCACACACACACACACCAGGTCACGCGCACGCACACACACACCAGCTCACGCGTGCGCGCGCACACACACACCAGGTCACACGCACACACCAGGTCACACGCACACACCAGGTCACACACACACACCAGGTCACACGCACACACACACACCAGGTCACACGCACACACCAGGCCACGTGCACACACACACACCAGGTCACACACACACCAGGTCACACGCACACACACACACCAGGTCACACGCGCACACACACACCAGGTCACACGCGCACACACACACCAGGTCACACGCGCACACACACACCAGGTCACACGCGCACACACACACCAGGTCACACGCGCACACACACACCAGGTCACACGCGCACACACACACCAGGTCACATGCATACACACACACACACCAGGTCGCACACACACACACACACCAGGTCGCACGCACACACACACACCAGGTCACACGCACACACACACACCAGGTCACACGCACACACACACACACCAGGTCACACGCACACACACTCGCGCGCACCCAGGGGCGCTCACGCACACGCACCCCTTTGGGGTGCGCACACGCAACCCGTTGGTGTGGGCACACACGCACCCAGTGGCGCCCGCACCTAGTTGCCCGCACACCCAGTCACAAGCACACCCAGTCACACGCACACACCAGGTCACGCGCGCACACACACACACATGTCACGCACGCGCGCACACACACACCAGGTCACGCGCACACACACATCACACGCGCGCACACACACATGTCGGTCGCACGCACACACACACACCAGGTCACACGCACACACACACACACCAGGTCACACGCACACACACACACCAGGTCACACGCACACACACACACCAGGTCACACGCACACACACACGCGCGCACCCAGGGGCGCTCACACACACGCACCCCTTTGGGGTGCGCACACGCAACCCGTTGGTGTGGGCACACACGCACCCAGTGGCGCACGCACCTAGTTGCCCGCACACCCAGTCACACGCACACACCAGGTCACGCGCGCACACACACACACATGTCACGCGCGCGCACACACACACCAGGTCGCGCGCGCACACACACACACCAGGTCGCGCGCGCACACACACACACACCAGGTCACGCGCGCGCGCACTCACACCAAGTCACGCGCGCGCGCGCACACACACACACACACACACACCAGGTCACGCGCGCGGTCACACGCGCGCGCACACACATACCAGGTCACACGTGCGCGCACACACACACACCAGGTCGCACGCGCGCACACACACACCAGGTCGCACGCGCACACACCCAAACCCAGTCATATACACACCCACACCCAGTCATATACACACCCACACCCAGTCATATACACACCCAGTCATATACACACCCACACCCAGTCATATACACACCCACACCCAGTCATATACACACACCCACACCCAGTCATATACACACACCCACACCCAGTCATATACACACACCGACACCCAGTCATATACACACACCCACACCCAGTCATATACACACCCACACCCAGTCACACATGAGGAATTCAAAGTTAGCATAAATATATTAGTGCAAAAAGCTAAAACGGGGTGTGTGCCATGTACGTCTGTTCTTAGCCACACTTCTTTGTGTTTTGTCATTGAAATTGTGTTTTGATTTTTAATTAAAAACATCACCATCACAAATACTATTTGTGTGACAAAAGACAGAAGTTTCACTTAAAATGCGCGTGCTCACACGCACACAAAATGTTTTTCTTGCAATGCAATGGACCATATTTATGAAGCAGTCTTTTGCCTTAAGTCGCCTTCCCGACCCTGAAAGACAAATTGCAGGCCATTTAAGGCAGTAATGTGTGTTCCAGTTGTTGTCTTAGGGCACCGGCTGCTTTATAAATACTGGCCAATATCTGATATGGGTGACTTGATAGTTGTGCTTGAGGGCTTGCATATATTCTTTATGATGTCATAATCCTAGCAGCCAATCAGGGAAAAGGCTTTACACAAGACAAGTTAATGCCTCTCAATTACTTGTAGCTTATTTCCACATTGCCATTGACATGTTCATTTTACATCACTGATTGTAACCTGGTGCTGCTCAAATTGTGTATGTGCTGTACCATTTCACTTTTGATAATTGATATGACATCAGGAGATGCTTAAAATTGCTGTGGAGAATAGTCCACTCCCTAAAATTATGGGAGACCCTGAACTTCAAATACAAACTAACTTCTAATGGGTCCCTGATGACGCCACTGTGGGGGAACACGGAATTCACCACAGGCCTATCCAAATATGCGTTCATGTATTGGTCAGTAGCAGGATTATCTAGAATAATAGACTTGAGTCAGAATCTCGACCGTAAAGTCAGACAGTTTGAATACTTCACCACAGAGAAAAACATCCCCAGAAGTGAGTTATTTCACTATTTACAACTACGAGCATTTTTCTCACAGACAAATCTAAATGTCTCTCTCACAAGGTTTGAGAGGCTTTGTCTAGATGGGGAGGGCCAAAAAAAGTTGATCTCTCATCTATATCCACACCGTAGTCTATTAAAATACACGGCAAAGTGGGAAATGGAGTTAAATGAAACTTTGGAAGATGACTGGGAAGAAATATTTGAGGCTGCAGCGACATGCTCAATAAATACATCTATTAAAGAAAACGCTTATAAAGTGTTATTCCCCGACATGCCCCAGGGGCTGCTGGGAGAATGCATCGTTTTTACACATGTGGTGGTCCTGCCCAAAAGTCCTGGGTTTCCGGAAAAGGGTGGCGTCATGGGCACAGCGGATCTTGGGCACAACCATCAGGCCAGATCCATGGGCCTGCCTTCTCAGTAGGCCTATGGGGACTTTGTCAGGAGTGGAGAATAAGTTGTTCACTGATATATATATATATACAAAGCCACTAGATGTGAGATGGCCTTTATATGGACAAAATATCGTCCATCTCAAATATCAAACAGAGAATCTGGTTTACTTGTGGAAAGGAGATGAAGGGCTTTCTTAATGACACATGCGCAAAATTCCAGAGGGTCTGCCAACCCTGGCTAAATCACATAGGCAGCTCTTCACTGACCGTAAATACAATCTTGCTGTAATTGAAAGCTGTATAGTGATGCTATTTTGATATAAAAAAAACAACTGGTCTGAAACTTCTCTCGGCACATTCGTTAATATGTAATCTTATCTGACTCTTGGTCCTCCCTGTCTTCCTCCCCCCCCCCCCTTTTTTTCTTTTGTATCCCCAACCCCTTCACTCTTAAGTGTAAATTTGAAAATGTCAAAAAATAAATTGAATTTTTTTTTGAGGTGGAAGAGACACAGAGAGTGATGTTATAAACCCGTTGATGGGGAAACAAAATATAAAGATAGGTAGGGACTAATTGCCCATATTTACTGAGCGCTACTCTTCCATAAGACAATTTCAGTCCCAGAAGAACCGCTAAAGTCCAAGGGAATTTAGAACCAAGAATAGAATTTAGGACTAAAAGTGCTTTTTATGATCTTTCAAAGCCAGATGACCTCCGTTCTATCAACATTGATGCAATATATATATATATATATATATATATATATATATATATATATATATATACATACATACATACATACATACATACATACATACATACATACATACATACATACAGTGTTCGACAAACCTATACATTTGGTCGCCCCGGGCGAGTGGATTTAACCCCCGGGCGAGTAAATATTGGCCCAAGCAGCACACGTTTGGTACTGTGTGGCGAGTAGATTTTTTGGTGATTTGTCAACCACTATATATATATATATATATATATATATATATATATATATATATATATATATATATATATATATATATTCAAAAATGAATAGACTATACCGTTCTGTGGCTAGCAAAATGCTTTTATTCTTGCGAGCTCTCGAGATACACTGATCTCTTCCGGCTCCAACCCAGTTGCACTAGTAATAAAGCATGATGGGAGATACTCACCATACTCCAGGCACTCACCGGATTTAAATTATTAATTGCAAATGTAATGAGTCTCTCACTCCTATTATGTTTGTATATAGATAGTGTTTTACTTTGGACCTCATTACCCTCTCTCGCTTTTTTTTTTATATACAGATGTAGCAGGCTTTATTGTTATGCAGTTTGGGGTATAGTATCACAACATATGCCATCAAACGAAAACAATGCAGCCTGCTATGTATGTATGTATGTATGTATGTATGTACGTATTCACACCTTTGTCACCATATATAACAAAACTTGTATTCTGATTCTTTTATGTTCATCTTTATTTATTTATTTTCTCTTCCCCTTAAAGGATCTCTTTGTATGGCATTTTACAATGCCCGCATGTGCGGCCATTAACTGCAGAAGCCGGCAGACCCGTGGCTGTGGAAAGTCATTTCATCGGTAAGTACTATAGATGTGACCAAAAGCAACTTGAGGAGATGAAACAGAATGACCCCTAAACAGAACAAGAGACCAAACTTCTTATTTGAACTTTTTGCTGCCAAGGTAGTTTGTACATGCATGACCAAGAGAATTTTCACATTTTTACTAAACGATTTTTATATAATAAATTGTCATGTTCAACTTTTATTTGGGGTTGGTCACAAGTGCATATTTGGTCATGTAACCTAATATGCCAGAAACAAATGCATAAATAAAGAATAATTACTACGAGGGGGAAGAAAAGTATTTATTACTGTATAAGGTTTTTATTGTGTCACGCAAACAAAATTTGAATTGTAAAGAGGTATACTATCACAGTGGATACTTTCAAAAGAAACAAAATCATACCTCAAAGACACATGTAAACAGAACATGGTCTGATACAATCACTCTTCCACAAAAGGCACACAGTATCAGAATATAGTATAATACCAGCTAAGGTCACAAGTAGGCAAATCGTATATATTGAAATCCCATCCAAAATATTGAAGAGTCCCACAGTCGCAATTGCTGGAAGAACCTGCAACTTTTCGCTTTTTCGCTCTTGCTTACTCAAGGGGTCCCAAGGATAAGTGATTGTGCTGGGCCCAGTTTTAATAATAAATATTCTTTAAAAGCAGCAGTACCCCACACCCCCCAACAAAAATAAAGGTATGTTTCTTTTTCCAGGGCTTGCAAGGAAAAACAAACCGTGGGATTCACTAGGCGCTGAAGTGGGGTATCGCACCCTGAGGGTTCAATATCCTGCATCCCGCGTTAGTGAATCTCCCCCAAAATTGGCTGCGGGTCACCGAATCAGAAGCTGCAAGTCATCTCATGATGTCACAGCTTTTTTTTGCCTGCTAGAGTGAGGCTAACCCCGGATAAGCATTATTTTAAGGGAATTTCAAAATATTGAAGAAAACCAGGAAGCCACACTGAGTGCCCACGTTAGGCTGTCTTTTTTTCCCTTGTGTATTGCTTATTTGAAAAAATTGTGCAATCTGTCGTGTATGAGAGTGGGTAACACAGAAGTATTGATTTTATATCCCCCGATCTGTGAATGAATGTTTCTGGTGTCTATGGTGCAGGCAGTATTATTTGTCCGCTGTCCCAGCACTGCTTCTCATGACTTACTTGTCCCATGGCATTTCTTCCGAGTTGGAAAGATTAGACATCATTAACGTTACAACAAGCAACTGCTTTTAGGTTTCCTCACGGACGACCAGATGTTTTGAAGAAATGGGTGACGAACATGAGACGTGATATATTTAAGCCATCCTCAAAGGCCGTGCTGTGCTCAGATCATTTTGAGGAGTTCTGTTTTGATAGGACTGGTCAGACTATCCGACTCCGGACAGATGCCGTGCCAACCATGTTTACATTTCCGGAAAGAATGAAAAAGGTACCGGTGTATTCTTGTGCTATTTGCTTATCGGAAGCACAGAGTGTAGTCTGAATAGGTTGGACCATTTAAGTGCTTTTATTAAATCTACTAAAGAGATTGATGTGAATGCAGTTTTGATGCATTGATTAGCTTGTACTACAAGGGTTACAAAGTTGTACTGTCCATTTCCGAAAAGCCTCTTCATCACTGCAGTTTACCTACAGAGTTATTAAACGGCAGACATGGGAATAAATTGAACTGCCATCAATTTCAATATCTCATTCTTGACTGAGTGCCCTAAATTGGTCACAGGTCAGAGTAGCTGCAACTCCATTCCATGTTTTTTACATTATCTTATCTCTCCTCCTCATCTAGATCGCCATTACAAATTCAACCTGGTTTCTTTATATGTAAAACTAAAAGCAGGAATCCCTCTTAGCCATTTTCCCCCCTGTTTTACCTTTTGTGCAAAGGCAGGGGTGAGGGGCTCCGGCTCCGCGAACTGTGGTGTTTCTCCGACCTTTTGAAGACCACCCCAAGCTCTTTTTTTTCCAAATACACCACGTTTAAGAACGTGGCTGCTGGGTCTGCAAACCAACCGAAAGCTTTCTATTGAGTTACTCTGTGGTCATATTTGTACTTCCTGCTCTATGCCAGCAAAATTATAAAAAAGGCAATATTTCAGGAACGGTGGGTCCCCCTGAGCTGAACTGCATTCCCTCGACCTCCATGGACCCCCTGGTTCCCAAAATATTACACTATTTCATTTTGGCAGTTTTACAAAAAGGTAACTGCTAAAAACATTTTTTCTTCAGAGAAAAATCTCATCAAATTTGTTAAAAAGGTGCTTACTTTTCAGGTACCATAATTAATGTAGTAATCCCCCAACTATTATTTATTTATTTTTTTATACCTTGTATTTGTTTTAGCAGAATGGCGATGCTCTATTTTTAGGAACTCACCCACTCCTTCCCTTTTATCCTCCGCCCTGGTTCCTGAGTTATTTACGTTTTGCCAGGTGTGTTCCTAGTTCATTTTGCGAAATCAATATGGCTGCCATCCAAGCCTCACTTCCACGGGCCAATAGGAAGTGGCAATGTGATCAGTGCGTGACATTGTGGCTTCCTATTGGACGCATGTGGCGGCCATCTTCGGTTTTATGTTCACTTCACGGGTACCTAAAAAGGTGAATATCTCGGGAACCGTGTGGTTATCGGAGCTAGTAATAGAGCTGTTCAGCTCCATGGGACCCCCTGTTTTCGATTCTGTAAAAATGAAATGCCTAATAAATGGGGGGTGGGGAAGGGTTGCTACTTTTAAGGTACATATGTGAGTTTACAAGAATTCTGCAGTTTGAAAAAATGTTGTGGTTTTTTTTTTATGTTTCTAAAATTGCATGTTTTGGCTAATATAATAACAAAGTGCACATATCTAGTGTTTTTATAATACTTATATTTTTGCAGCCAGTAGCTTTTCAGCATTGTGACCTGGACATTTTATATTTTCATAGCCATGATTCTTGTTTGAATAGTTTTTGTACCGTGTCTCTCGCCTTTAGGTACTCTCTCCTCTTTTCCTAAGAACCCCAAACACTCTGCTACTTTACCTTCTTGACGTGTTTCCTCTACTATTCACCATATCACCATATTTATTTATTTTTTGCCCCTTTTTTAAAATCAATGTTTCTTCTGTCAAGTAAGTTACTTCCAGCAAACGGGGAATGGGAAAAAGGGAACGGCGATATCGGGCATGGTGCAGCATACATCACTTGGTGCTATGTGTCCCTTTTCAGGATAGAAAGCTGTACAATCCTGTTCCTGCGCAGCAAGATACCAAGGAGCAGCAAGATATCAAGGAGCAGCCTCCCTCTCCACCTCTACCATCTTCCGATGAGATAATAACAATGCAGGAGCCTGTTGAAAAATGTGTGACAGCGGAGCACGATTATTGTATCACAGACAGTCCACGGGCTCTGAAAAGGAGGCTTGATGAAGCCCTGAGCACTCTGAACAGTGTGAAACGGAGGCTGAAAGTCACCCAGCAAAAGTTCAGAAAGCTAAAGTTCAAGGTTCAGTCTCTAGAATGAACTGAAGATCCTGTGTAGGGAAAAGGACTTCACATGAAAAGCTTTTTATATATATATATATATATATATATATATATATATATATATATATATATATAATCTCGTATGTAAAAATCCATAATTTGCAGCCTTCTTTGCTTTAGCTGTGTTTATATGTCTGAAATTGGCTCCCTATTCACATTATGTACATATGAATATATATATATATACCGTGTGTGTACACACACGCACAATTGTTTAAAGCCAATGACATGCAAATATACAAAGGGCCCCTGTTATAGCAAACTTAAAGAACCAATTGCCCCTTTTAGGTATTATTTTCTCCGTATTGATTAATGTTGGGAGGGGGGTTGGGGGGGGGGGCGATGACTTTGGAGCTGACCTGCACTGCTTTAAGCTCTGGGGACCTCCCAGTTGCCGAGATTGATGCCAATTTGGGAAATCTAAATGGCTTCCAAATCGGCCTTGGTCCCATGGCCCAATGAAGCAGGAACACCCTTTTTTTTTTTTATTTTTTATTATAAATCCCAGAAATAAAGGAGACTGTATCTGATATTTTCCTATACTCTTGACAAAATTTAGACAAGAACTGGTCTTTACTAGAATAGTAATTGCCCCTATTAAACCCAGGTTGCATTTCTTGATATCTCTTTGTTATAGGATTGAAGCAGTGGGTCTCAAGTGCCGAACCCCAATAATTTCCGCTCCGTGAACCCCCTGCTTCCCGAGATACCTTCGTAGGTGCTGCATAGTTTAAATGTCCAGGTCACACGGGCCAATAGGAAACTGCAACAGATGACGTCTGTGCTTCCTATTGGCCTGTGTGACTGACGGTCATCACGGAGAGGTCTGATAGCGCCAGGCCGTCGGTACACATAACAGCGGGTCACCCATATACTGAGTCTGCCCAGACTCCGCCCACTGGGCATGTGCCTTGGTCCTAATGACTGTGAGGTATCTCGCTCGGGCAAGGGCAAAAAGGTGCTCAAAAACATCCACTACCATTTGTAGCCTCACTTTACCAGGACTGTAGCATCACCCCACAGAACAAGTAGAGGTCCCACTACAAGAGCCACGCTCCTATACCCAGGATACCCCCCACCCAATTCTGGGAACACTGACCCAGGCTACACCCTGGGAATCCTAGCCTGACTTTGTTAGGAGGGTAGCTACCCCCCAGAGCAACTAGGGACCCCCCCCCCCCCCCCAAGAGCCACGGTCTTATGCCCGGGATACTGGCCATGCACGCCTGGGGTCACGGACCCAGACTACACCCTGGGAATCCTACCCTGAACTCACTAGTGGGTAGCGTCTGAGCAAATATCCCAATATACCGCAGGTCACAAGTTACACAAACCAGGTGGGCTAACACTCCGTCATGAGAATGGAGCGATTTGAACAAGGGTTTAATCTAGGGAGTGCAGTACACAAAATATACACACAGTCAGCATCAGTAAATTAAAGGGGAGGGTATTATAAATGACAGAGTTAATCTTTTTGACACTTGCAAGGGGTCAGTTTCACGTGGGGAAGCAAGAATAAAGTCTTTGGCATGGTGCCACAGAGAGCTCACAGCATGTAAAATGTCTTCTCCCGGTGAGTCTCAACTGACAGGCTAAGCTAGCTCTTTTTAGGAAATTGGCTCCATTCAAGCCTATGGAAGTTCGCTGCACCAATCAGGGACTTGTTGCTAGGGCCCAATCAGGGGACTGTATCATGCTGACCTCATAGCCCTGCTCTAGGGTAGGGGGCGGGGCTTGTAGCGGGCCCCTGCGCAGGGAGTGGGAGATGCTGGAGTCTGGGAGAGGTATTAAATACATCAAATATCCAAACAGCGCTCAAATGTACAACAATTTACCAATGATAATTGAATGTTCAAGGCTAAAACAAAGCCTAAAAGTCCAAATCAGGGGGAGTGCTTCTTCAAGAGTACTCCCAAACTCTCATGAAATAGAAGAAAAAACTGTAGAAATGAGAAGAGCACAACAAACACCCATCTAACTTGGGAATGATTCCCACTCACATTCTTAGGTGCTGCATTCAGCACTAGGACTCAGCGTTTTATTGTTTCAGTCGTCAGGTTCTGTGTGGGGCTTCTCCTGGCAGCTCCTGTGTATTTCCTCACTCCTTTCCAGCCGGTGCCTCTGTCCAGGGAGAGGGAGGTGCTGGGGTCTGGGAAAGTGGTGCTGGGGTATGGGAGGGGGGCTGGGGCAGCCCCCTCCGTCACAGCCTGCAAGACATTTAAATGTCGCCATTATGTTAGGCACAGAAATTCCCTGGCTGTAGAGATCCCTACGAAGGTAAATATCTCTGGAAGCAGGGGGTCCTCAGAGCTGAAATAAATGGGGTTCAGCTCCAGAGACCCACTTCACTCCTATAACCATAGAAGAAACAAGCAATACAACCTGCTTTAAGTGCATATTCCCCTCTGAAAACATGTATTTATTATAGCAGAGGTTATAGTAGAGTATCCTGCAAAGTCTTGCAACACACTAGTGGGTCAATAAGATGATAAACAAAATGAGTGGATGAGATAACTTCACAGGTTTGTATCAATTTTTTTAAGTATTTTTTTTATTTCATTCATTTGTTTTTCAGAAGTCACTGTTTTTACAGAAACGTAGATGTAGGTAACACCAGCTGCAGTCACATTGTTTGCCTTTGTATTTAAGACCATGTTTTTGACAATGAGTAAGAAGATTCAGGGCTCAGCACCGCCCTTAACAGATGAACAAACCATGTATTATTGATAAGGGCTATGCTAAGCCCTGCAATGTTCTTGCTCATTGTCAAAAACATATCTTGAATAAAGAATTATAACGAAACAAAAACTGCCTGTAAACTGTTATGTTGTTCCCGGGAAATGGTCTGCTTTACATGATATAATAAATAACCAAAAAATGTGACCGTGTGGCTAAATATAAGTAATTAAACATGGTATAGATTGCCACCATGCGGTCTGGAACTATGGGTGTGGGGGGTGCTGCAGTCCCCTTACATGATGGTAATGTATGTATGTTAGGGATTTTGTATGTACAGCACCCCCATCCAAAAAATAGTTCCTGCACTCCGGGGTGCCACTGATAATCCTAATTACCTTATATAACATGGTCTCATTTTTATGTTTTGTTCAAACCGCGTGCTCTGTATCTGTCAGTTCTGTGTACAAGACACTTCTACTGTAAAGGCGGCTTTTCAGCTTTGCTGAATGGAGCACTGATTTGTTCAACTCCCAGCAGCCCTGATTCATAATAGGTTATAGGCCATATTTACCAAGCAGGGCTGACCTGTAAGGCACCCCGTGGTCCATTCAAAGGAATTATGATTTAGCACTGCTTCGTATATATGGCTCTATGTACCACACATCAAAAAGTATTTCCTGGCTTCTGCCCAATAAGTATAAAACAGATTCGCTGTAAATGTGTTTATATATTTATATTATGTATGTATTTTGTCATCATTTTGATGAACTGTTTTAAACTTTGGCTATCTTGTTTTTCTTCTCTAATATGGATTAAATCCTTGAAGCAGTCAATCATTTCACAACATGCTTGTATTTCAAATTGAAAGAAAGGGAGGAAAAATGTTTTCATTGTTTTGAGGAAGACCAGACGTTTCCTCTGAATTCTGTATTATTATTATTTTGTTTAATTTATTGCTTCACCTGTTTCACCAAAAGTGCTTTTGGTACTTTTTACATTTTTAGCTTTTCTATCTCCTTTGCATTTTAAGAGATGCACTAATATGAGTTTTTTTAATTAAACCTGATTGGTGCACTACCGTATGGACCTTTAATGGGAGTTCGCGTGTGATGGTATCCTCGATGGGCGCTATTGCAGTTTAATGAATAACCCTCATAAGTGTTGCAAATAAATATGTTCACTCGGGCTGGTGTGATATATAGCACACATTATCATGCATTGTGATCAGGTTGCTTTTTAGCTCATGTTTATCTATGTGACCTGACATTTACTGCAGATCAATATGTTGCTAACTCCATTAAGCAGCGAATAGATTAACTCTGTATTTGGTTTTATATTTGGGTTTTCTGTCTCTGTTTGGCCCGTTGTCTGGGGGCTTGGTAGCTTTCTCAGATATTTTTTTTTTTCCCCTTCATTTGAAAGAAACTGAACTCTGCTCCAACTCTGGGAAGCTTCACAGCATATTGAATAGGAGGCATTGTCCCCTATTCATTTTTAGGATATGTGGGATAAAGCACAGTTATTGATGCAGTAACATTCATTTGAATAGTGAGGTTTCTCATTTAAATAAATTTATAAAAATATATATATATATATATATCCTATATAACACCTGTGTACAGACACATTACTTCAATAAATGAACCCTTTCACTCAAGGAGGGCATGTCCGGCAAACCTCAACGTGGAGCCTCAAATGAAATGGGCGAGTCCACCCGTAAACAAGCGCTTAATACAATAACCGTCTAAAAGAATTTTAACAGAACTTACAAAAATATTGTTTTTAAAGTTGCATGGTAATGAAATAAAAAAAAGTACAGTAGGAGTCACTTGCTCACTAAAAGGAGAAACCAAACCAACATGACGTTCCACACGGCATCACACGCCAAGCCACTACCAGTAACGGGGCACAGGCGGTTTTCCGAAGTTACCACAAACAATGGGAACTCAACCAACAAATGAATCTCTACAGCTAAACAGAAGCAAAGGTTGAGGATTTCTCATCGGTAATGTTCTTTGGCTGGTATACTGTAGCTCAGTATAGTATAGTGTAACTCACTGCAGGATAGGATTCACTGCATCAACATTTCCATTTTGTTTATAAGCCCTTAAGAAATGACTTATTAAGCACTATTTTGTTATACTTTTTGAATTGGGCATTTTGAGTGGGACTGCACCATTATAATTATCCTTAATCACATGTATTATCAGGACTGGAACATTTAAATGCCAGAGAAACTTACCCTTTTAGGATTCTGGGTATTTGGCTCCCATAGTTCAGGTTATCCCGTGCCATGAGGGGGCTTTTTCCATGGTATTGAAAGCTGTCTAATGCCACCCGGCCTGTCCCTGTGACCTCACATTTAAACGAGGTTAGTGCCTAAGTCTAAGTGTTTACAAGAAAAATCAGCATATTCTAAGCTTCAGTAAGTTATAAGGTGAGGTTCTAGTTTACTATAGCCAAAATGCACTGCTAGCTTGCGTTCTTTGTTGGCAAATATTGCAAAATGTATTCTGTTTGGACTGCGCTCTTGTCTGTCAATGGTTAACATAAGTAATTCAACGTGATTGTAGATAGAATTATTTGATCGCCTTCGTTTAAATAAACATGAAGAAATCATTTGAAACTAAATGTGTTCCTTTTAATATACCAATAAATGCACTTTGAATTTTCACTCTGTATATTAAGTTGCTTTAGAATCAAACATTAGTGCAAATTGTTATGCCGTTACAATATGCATTGTAAAGGTCTTGCATTGGTCAAAGTATTGTTGCCATTAATTGGTGCCATGATGCATTGACTATTTAAAAGGATTTTGCTGCGTTGTCTCATGGTGACATTTGCCCAAGCGCGAGGACTGATTCTTGTGTATTAATCTTTCACTTGTGCCTTTTCTTTTCTTTTTTTTTTTTACTTTAATTTCAAGTCAATTTATTCCCTGAAGGATTTATATTACTAATATAATTCATTATTCTTGTGAACGAAAAAAGCTGCCCTAGTCTTATATCCAGGCCAACCCTTGTTCTACTGCTATTTGCCCCCAATGTCCAAGCATTACTGAGAATAATATGCCATGATCAAAATGTGTGTGTTTTTTTTTTACTTTACAATTTATCAGTCTAATTGACTTATTTACAACGATGTAATCACCCTTAAAGTAACTATCTTACTTATTTATATCTTGTGAACATGTAATATGCAACGTTTCTCGTCGGGAACACCACATGTAAGCTGATCAGCTGCTTAAGGTACTGTTTGATGGCGCCATAATTAGGGACAAAAGACAGAGCAAAGGCCTGTGGCTTTTTTGTTTGTTTGTTTTTTCACCATGGGAATGTTAAGTTACAGTAGAATTATTCAAAATACTGATACTTATCTAATTTGTTTGAATGTGCCAATTGTCAACATTTAACCTAAACTTCAAATACAAATATAGGATGAATATGTCCGCTGACTAAGTTTGGAAAAAAACACATAAAACGGGAGCAAGGGATTAGATAATGAATAATAATAAATATGAATATATATATATATATATATATATATGTGTGTGTGCAATCTTGACCAGTGGGGGTAGGGAAACTAGCACAAATGATCACAGAGCCTGATAAAGCCGTGGCATCGGCGAAACATGTTGCTCATACACTGAAGGAAGTTTGTCCCATTGAAGCCTCTGCAGCTGACCGAGTGTGCTGTGTTCAAAGATCTCCTGCATGATCCTGTATTCCGGACGCGGCGTCTAGGATCCTATATGCTGCATTGCACACAGTCAGTGGTATTGCTGATTTGGGCTGTTGTACATGTGAGTTTTGTTGTTATATATGTGTGAATAAATGCACTTTTTTCCACTATTGAACACATCTCATATACATCTTATTGGGATCACGTGGGTGTGAGCTGTGTCTGGCACCTGGAGGAATATCATTACTGAAGGGATAGAGATCTCTGGATCCACTTTAAAGGAACACAAACCCCTCGTTGTGTATGTACTTTCACATGCCCGTGTGAGTATTGGGATATTACTAGCATTTTTCACTCTAAACCTCCCCTGGCTGATCCCCCTGCTATATTGCGAAAGTATTTCGTCTAATCTTTTGCTCCCTATACATTGTGTATATGACATTGGGAGGATCTGAGGACCATCTGGACTAGGATTTCCATAGAAAAATCAAAAGCAAAGACAAGTAAAGACAGACAAGTAAAGATACCTTCTGTTGTATATTTACTTACACATGGCCGTGTGAGTAGTAACATCCTATATTTGTGCTATTTTCCCTACCCCCACTGGTCGAGATTGCATATATATATTCATATTTATTATTATTCATTATCTAATCATTTGCTCCCCCTTTTTATGTGTTTTTTTCTGTATGTACAGTACGAAGGGTCTTGGTTAGATCCTATTGGGGTTGCAGCAGACTGGGATCTACATTCTAGCCCTCATTCTCCCTTTTGCAAGGGGAGGGCAGCTAGATTCGTAGTTACGGTAATATTGTGTTATTTTCTTTTGTTTCTGATTTAGTTCTTTCTGATTTAGTCCTTTATACGAGTTAGCGCCCGAGTTCTTTTTTGTTTTATGCTAACTAAGTTTAAGAGGTTGAACTTGATAGACCCTTTTTTTTTTTTTCAACCTCATCTACTACATATTAAACATGCCACTGTCCTTATTCACTATTGTACTAATTAGGACTTCCCCTTTAATTGCCAGTTAATGCCCTACTGGAGAAGTGATTACAATTGTTATTAGTACAAAGGCCCAAATTGAGCTCCATTAAATCGGGGCAAATAACGTTATGTTACCAAAAGCAGGAATGGACATTATTTTACGTGTTTAACGCCGATTCTAAGCGCTCACGCACAGGGCCCTCATTACCTCTGTAGCTATGCATGTCCGTCCTTATTTGTATGTAACTGTTTATGTAATATACAAAACTCTGTACCACCATTGTAGCTTCCTATGTGCATAAATAACCTCAATTAGCATAGCCTTCTCATATTATTTCGGGATACGGTTACCTTTATCTTCAAATAACGTGCTGTTATTTAGGTCTTTGCGTTACTCCCAGCCAGGCACTGAATAGCCCTTTTGGAAGAGAGGACCGGGAAATGTCCCTGGGAAATATGCATTTTCAGTAACATATTCAAAAATGTACTATTTAAATAAGTAAAACTGACTTCACTTTACGGTATTCTCTTTAACGCATAAGCATTACTATGAACATGTCATTCATTTAGGTTAACACCACGTTAATTAGCCTAACTGAGCTTAGTGTATCTGGGCCAAAGAGTGTAAATGCAGACATTGTCTTGGGGCGCTTGTGGATACAGTGTGAAGTGTGTATTGCTGGCAGCATCTGTGTCAAACGACTATATTTTAAACTTTTACAGATATCCTTTACTCCTTTTAGAGAACATCTTGAATAAGAGGCATTGTAGATTAAAGTTTGTGGGGCACTACAAAGTAGATGCAGGTCGACCTGTTACTTTAATTGTAAAGCAAAAGGAACAGACTGGTGTATGCATCCAATTCATCAGCTTTAAAAAAAACATGACATTGTGTTACTTTTTCTAACAGCAGTTGTGAGTTGTCCAGATGTTCCTACCATCATAACTTAAGGCAGCAACACCCCCATACCCTCTTCTATTAGTAGAACGGGGGAGGGGAGGTCCAGCAGAGCATAGCCCTGATGCTTCCTCCTCTGGGCCACACGGTTGCCATCCATTTAACTTTTGCGTTACAAATATTGGCGCAGGGTCACCAATAGAAAGCTGCAATGTCATCCCTCCCGATGTCGTGTTCCTTGCACCCATATAGTTGTCTCTGGCAATTATTGGTGCGCTGGGAAATGTACAGTTTACATGCAGCAGTTATAAGCTTATCACCAACCCAGGGATCCATGGAACTCCTACAACAACCAAGGATATATAAAAATAAATGTTTTTTTTCTTTCAGTTTTAAATTGTCTGTTTTTTCCTATATAATAAATAAACATTAAACATCACATTGCAGTTGACTATCCCTTTGTGCTATTTATACGACACAGATCAACTGTACCCTGTTTACTACTGAAGAATAAAAAATAAAGTATTATTTGTATATCTATTTTGTTTTGATGTCTGTGTAGGGGCATTCTTGAGGAATCTACACAGTACTTGTACATTTGAAGGGTTTTAATTGTTTAAAAATGTTAAATGTATGAAATATCTTCCTATGTAAAATTATGTCCAAGTGATTATGTGATTTTTAAAAGTGAATTTTTAAAAAATGGAGCTTGTGCTTAAATTAATTATAGCATTATTTGCTTTAAAATGATTTAAAGTGATATTTCAGTTCAGTACTTAGTTTTGTTCTTCTGGTGTGAGAAGGACTTGACAATCACATTGATTTCCCCCGTTCAACAGTTCAACTGTAAGTTAATACAGTATCTAAATGTATAGGGCATATTTACAACTATGTCAAAGGACTCTTACGCTCTTACTTTCCATGATGCCATATTCCCTTTTATGCCAAAAGTGCTTCCGAATTCAACCCTTTTGCAGCCAGAAGGGCTGTTGCAGGCCCCTTGGCATGGAAAGGGGCATGTTTAATGACGTTTCAAATTTAAAACGAGCATCCTAACTCTGATATTGCTGTAATCTTCGAAGTTGTAGTAACTAATAAATAGAAGTAAATACTGTAGTCATGAAGCAAGTTCTATAAGCAATGTACTTTTTCTTTTTTGGTACAAATAGTTTTATTGAGTTTTCAATAGGGGAGAGGGTGAGGGGGAAACATCACATCACTCACAAACTACTGTACTGGTTTATAATTTCAAAACACTTAAAACAGCATTGTTAATACAGCTAAACCCCGTTATAACGCGCCTCGTTATACCGCGATTCGGTTATAACGCGGTTTTCCCGTGGCTCCCGTTTTAAAAAAAAAAAAAAAAAAAAAATTTTTAATTTTTTTTTTTTGCACACTGCACACACTGCACACACTCTGCACACACACTGCTCATTGCTCACACTGCACACACTGACACACTGCACACACACTGCACACTGCACACACACTGCTCATTGCTCACACTGCACACACTGACACACTACACACAGCACACACACTGCTCATTGCTCACACTGCACACACTGACACACTGCACACACACTGCACACTGCACACACACTGCACACTGCACACACACTGCACACTGCACACACACTGCACACACACTGCACACTGCACACACACTGCTCACACTGCACACACTGACACACTGCACACACACTGCACACTGCTCATTGCTCACACTGCACACACTGACACACTGCACACAGACTGCTCATTGCTCACACTGCACACACACTGCACACTGCACACTGCACACACACTGCTCACACTGCACACACTGACACACTGCACACACACACTGCTCATTGCTCACACTGCACACACTGACACACTGCACACACACTGCTCATTGCACACACTGACACACTGCACACACACTGCACACACTGACACACTGCACACACACTGCTCATTGCTCACACTGCACACACACTGCACACTGCACACACACTGCACACTGCACACACTTACACACACTCACACACACTCACACACACTCACACACACTCTCACACATTCAGACACTTACACACACTTAGACACTCACACACTCACACACACTTACACACACTCACAGACTGCACACACACTCCTCATTGCTCACACTGCACACACTGACACACTGCACACACACTGCACACTGCACACACACTGCTCATTGCTCACACTGCACACACTGCACACACACTGCACACACACTGCACACTGCACACACACTGCTCATTGCTCACACTGCACACACTGACACACTGCACACACACTGCACACACACTGCACACTGCACACACACTGCACACACTTACAGACACTCACACACACTCACACACACTCACACACACTCACAGACACTTACACACACACTCAGACACTTACACACACTTACACACACTTAGACACTCACAGACACTCACACACACTTACACACACTCACAGACACTTACACACACTTACACACACACTCAGACACTTACACACACTCACAGACACTTACACACACTCACACCCACATACACACACCCATATACACACACACACTTTCTCTCCCATATATACATACACACACACACTCTCTCACTCTACACAGACGGGGGTGGGGTCGGAGCAGAGGAAAGGCCGCGACCAGCACCACCACCCGCTCCCCCCCCTCCTCCCGCGCAGGCAGCGGGAGCGCCAGGGACAGCGGTGGGGAGAAGAAACCCCCCGCTACCACCTCCATGCAGGCAGCGGGAGCACCGGGCACGTGGAGGGATCAGAGGTAAGCGGGGACCGGAGGGACATCCCCGCTCCCATCTCCTTCCCCTGCGGGCTGTCCTGCGGTGACAGGGGTAAGCGGGGAGCGGAGGGACATGCCCGCTCCCATCTCCTGCCCCGCGGCCTGTCACGCGGTGACAGGGGGAAGCGGGGACCGGAGGGACATCCCCGCTCCCATCTCCTGCCCCGCGGCCTGTCCCGCGGTGACAGGGGGAAGCGGGGAGCGGAGGGACATGCCCGCTCCCATCTCCTGTCCCGCGGGATGAATCTGCATTAAAGCGGCGGCCATTTTTTTTTCGCGACCCCGTTAGTAACGCGGTGGTCTCGGGGTTGACCCCGAGACCCGCGTTATAACGGGGTTTAGCTGTATCTACAACTACCAATCAACATCATTGGATAATCTCAGCACATTTGCAGATGAATAGTAGTGGCTTTAGGGGTCGACTTTTTTTTTCCCCCCAAACTTTTTTATTGGGTAGATACACAGTTACATGTATACAAGTGACAACATTCTGCATCCCAATACATTACACCATTTTCAAGTTTTGTGGAAGAAGGGCAAGGCAACTTGCCCATAAGGAGCACTTCCCAAGAAGGGGAAGCTTAGTATAGTTCCGAAGTAGGGGGAGGAAGGGAGGGAACCTGTAGGGGGGGGGGAAGGGAGGGGTAGGAGGGGGGGGGGAGTATACCTTCTGGGCGGCCTGCGTCCCAGATATTAGAGCTGCTAGACCTTCAAGGGGGGGGATTCCTGTTTTGACCCGAGGGGGACCCCTGTCCTATAGTGTCAGCCACGGTTCCCACACCCTTTCGAATGGTTTAGTTTTTTGCTTTAGGTAGGCCGTAAGCTTTTCTATAAGCATCACTTCGTTGATTCTTTTTTTTATCATTCCCTTAGTAGGGGGGGCTACCTTCTTCCAGGAAGACGCTATTTCACACCTCGCCGCTGTGAGGATAAAGGAGATCAATTTCCTAGTTGGACGACCAATTTCCTCAGTTGGTCTGGCCAGTAGGTAGGTCAGTGGCTCAATGGGTAACTCGAGGTCTGGGACCTCTTTTATTAAATTTTGGACCGTAGTCCAATATTTCTTAATTTCTGGACATGTCCACCATATATGGACCATGTCCCCCCTTTGACCACAGCCTCTCCAGCACAGATCCGATGCCAGAGGGTAGATTTGTTTTAGTCTCGCTGGCGTAAGGTACCAGTAGAAGAGTACCTTATAAATATTTTCCTCTGTGGTGGTGCAGATAGATGTCTCTGCGGCCGCTCCCCAGATTTCTTCCCAGTCTTCCTCCTCAATAGGCATGTTGTATCGGATACACGTGTATATCCTGTCAGGTGCGTCAGAATGAATGAAAACAACCGCTGTATGGAAGATAAAATCTATGAAACATGAATGGCAACTGGCCCAGCTCTGGGCACTATAGGTTGCATAACTCACGGTTTGGAGGTTGAACGTCTTGTTGCAGTGCTCAGTGGCAGTGATGTACTGCTTCACCGCCAACCCTGTAGTGACTGAAAGGTCACATGGGGCGGTCAAGTGACCGGCGGTGGTGTCCTGCAGTGAGAACGAAGTGGGGGGATGCCCGGTGTAGTGGCTCAGATCGGCGGCTCGTCTGAATCAGGCACCGCTACTCCCGGCGTGATGATGACGTCACGCACGGCTGTCACCTGACCGGCGATGATCTCCTCCGTGTGCAGCGATGGTCCGGCGTGCATAGGCAATAAACATAAGAGTAAACTCCTCCAACAGCAGTCAGAGCAATAGCGAAGCACAGCCGTGAATAAACAGGGTATGGACTTGGGTGGTGACTAGAAAAAAATTATTAGAACAGACATGTGTAGCTGATGGATCCTTTGACGCGTTTCAGCCCTCAGGCCTTTGTCAAAAAGTGATCCATCAGTGTGGGGAGTACATAGATATAGGCTGATATTAACACAAGACACCTGTGTCTGATAAAAACCAGGTGAGGCGGGTAATACTCCAATTATCTATGTGACAGGGATAATAAAAACAACAAAAGGTATGCCAGCTTTGCAATGCTATATAATAGTTATAACATATGTATATACTTGATAAACATAAATATAAGCATGATGTTAACAGGCATAACAATGAAATAAAACATAAAAGTTACAACAGTCTGATAGAAATAATGTTATTCAATAATATAAAAAGTAAACATCTCAGATACCTAAAATATGGATGTTGGTAACAAGACAATGTCAAGTGGGGATTGCATAAATTGTAAGTAGTGGGGAAGGGAGAATGGAGAGAAGGTGAGGGGAAGGGAAAGGGAAAGGGGGGGAGGGGGAAGAGGGGAGGGGGGGTTGGGGAGGGGGGTGAGGAATGGGTAGAGGAAAGGAAGGGGGAGGGAGGAGGAGGAAAGGGGTGATATGGAATGGAAGGGGGGAAGGACGACAGGAGGTGGGGAATGAAGTAATGAATATGGTTAATCATGTAAGAAATGTTGGAGTTTCTTTTAGATTTTTTGGCATTGCACACATCCCCATACACATCAGAGGGGGAGATAGACTAAACAGTCTCAATAAAATGGAGATGCAATGGATTTTTCAGTTAGACACCTTGCAACCCCATGGACTTAATGTAGATTGGGAACTCCAACATTTCTTACATGATGAATATGGTTAATTACTTAATTCCCCACCTCCTGTCGTCCTTCCCCCCTTCCATTCCATATCACCCCTTTCCTCCTCCCCCCTCCCCCTTCCTTTCCTCTACCCGTTCCTCACCCCCCTCCCCAACCCCCCCCCTCCCCTCTTCCCCCTCCCCCCCTTTCCCTTTCCCTTCCCCTCACCTTCTCTCCATTCTCCCTTCCCCACTACTTACAATTTATGCAATCCCCACTTGACATTGTCTTGTTACCAACATCCATATTTTAGGTATCTGAGATGTTTACTTTTTATATTATTGAATAACATTATTTCTATCAGACTGTTGTAACTTTTGTGTTTTATTTCATTGTTATGCCTGTTAACATCATGCTTGTATTTATGTTTATCAAGTATATACATATGTTATAACTATTATATAGCATTGCAAAGCTGGCATACCTTTTGTTGTTTTTATTATCCCTGTCACATAGATAATTGGAGTATTACCCGCCTCACCTGGTTTTTATCAGGCACAGGTGTCTTGTGTTAATATCAGCCTATATCTATGTACTCCCCACACTGATGGATCACTTTTTGACAAATCCCTGAGGGCTGAAACGCGTCAAAGGATCCATCAGCTACACATGTCTGTTCTAATACATTTTTTCTAGTCACCACCCAAGTCCATACCCTGTTTATTCACGGCTGTGCTTCGCTATTGCTCTGACTGCTGTTGGAGGAGTTTACACTTCCTCCTCAATAGTAATATTTAGGTCAGCGGCCCATTTAAGCATGTACTCATGCTGAGGAGGTCCCTCCCTTGTTTCCATTTCCGAGTAGATCTTGGAGATTAGTCCCCTGTGATCTGAATCGGGCTTGCATAATCTCGAATCTAGTGGGAAAGGGGAATTCCGGGTTTGGAGATACCTTTTGGGCGAAGTGTCTGATTTTGGAGGTGGTGATATAAATTAAACTAAAACATATACTAAGCGCTCAACCTATTAACCTAACTTAACAATCCACTATAGTGATATATAAGTGCTCTAGATGTTGGATCTTCCTTACAAGAAACAACAATACAAAGAAAATGAATCCTACAGACTAATTGGTAGACTGAGAAAGCGGCTGCCTAAGGATTAGAAAAAACAAAACCTATCCACAAGGAATGTACAACAATGGTATACAGACAAAAAACAAAACAAACAATAAACAAATAAGTCCTTGGCGCACTATCTGGTATATAACCTGACAGAAATGAAGTCCAAATGTCCTTGATGATAAGGATATTAAATCCGAAATCCAATCACGCTCGAGGTCCTTAGAGGTAGTTGAATCAGATCTGTGATGGTATAGAAAACAAAACAACCATTGCGCAGTACTTCTGGTCAAACATCAACTCCCCCACCGTTGCCAGCTACTTACTTAAAAATAGATTTAAAAGGGCCTCAAAAGGTATCTTTGACTTCTTTCCCTGTTGTCTGATCTCAGCTCCGTTGCCAGGCGAGATGCCCCCTCCGCTCAGATATAACCCTCTCACCAGCACAACACCGGAAAGTAAGATCCGAGTCGGAGATCCGAGTCGCGGCCACGAAGCGGGGATTCAAGCCAAGGCTCACCTCCATCTGCAGCATCCCGACACCCTCTCACGCAAGCGGACGGCACGTTGTATCCTGTGCATAGGGACTATAGACATGTGAGTGCATTGTTGTATAGCCCTGTAGTTTTTATTAAATTGTTACGGTATCATACCATTGGCCTCTATATTTCCTGATTTGGAGGTACTTAAATGCATCCAAATTCGGGATCTTATATTTTGCTTTCAGGTCTCGATAGCTTAGAAGACTTCCTAGACACATGATGTCCATCAATGTCTTTATTCCTTTTGACTTTAGTTGGTCAAACTGTTTTGATGCACACCCCGGGGGGAATTTAGGATTATCAAATATTGGTGTAAATTGTGATCCCGCGGAGGTGAGCTTATATTAGAGTATAGTTTTTAGCCAGACTTCCCATGTGTGTCTTGCCGTTCTTAATTTAAATTTTCGCGGTGGTATATCTCCTCTTTCCATACTCCATAGGCATGCTGGCAGAGAAGGCATTTTAGCGTAGAATGTTTCTATTAGGAGCCAGCATCTTTGGGTTGGATCTGCATTCCATAGTACAGCTTGCTTTAATTGAGCAGCTTGATAATATTTTTGGATATCTGGGACTCCCATGCCCCCTCTCCCCCGTGGTGACAACAGAACTGAGCGGGCTACTCTGGGTCTTTTGCTTTGCCAAATAAAATGGAACATCCTGTTTTGGATGTTTTTAAGCTCTGAGCCGGGGACATGGACCGGGAGGGTTTGAAAAAAATACAGTAATCTTGGGAGTATATTCATTTTTAGAGATATCATCCTTCCAATCCACGATATCTGGTAACCTTCCCATTTGCTCAAATCCTTTTTGATTTTGTCAAAGAGAGCTGGGTAGTTACATTGATATAGTGACTGGTAGTCCTTTGATACATTCACTCCCAGATATTTAAGAGAAAGAGATGGGGGAGCAAAGGTGGGAGGGTGAAATGGAATAACAGTGTTGTACAGGTACTGTTGGACTCTGAAGCAAATAAAGGTGGGGTTTTAAAGTGTGCAATAAATCTTAACACTCACACGGCCTCGTGCAAATGCTGTCGCATCAAGGTATCTTTGGGTCTTCTCTTCTCTGTCTTGTAAGTTCGTTCTCCGCTTCGCGTCTGCGCTTTTCTTCTCTTTCTTCCTTGGTGTGGTATCACCCTCGGGATAAATGAATACACATATGAGCAGAAAGCAATCAACAATAATTATGATGCTATCAATGGAAAAAACCGGGGTTATAATATACTACAAACACTCACAGGGGCATGTGTGGGTGCACTCTTTGGGGTGGCTTCTTTGGACTCCAGGGGTCAGTCCCGCTTCTCCAATAGAGTTATTAAAGGTCTAAGGTCAAAACACAATTCAGTGTCAAGTGAAGGGAAATAAATAACAGGTGTGGCAGGACGGCCTCGCCGCGGGGTCAGTAAGGCGCTTGACATGATGGGAAACTTTAAACACTAGTGGTTTATTAGCCACAACCAAAATAAGTATGGGTGCACTGTCCCTTTAAGAAACTACTTTCTTGCAAATTAAAGCCTAGTCCCGTTAGGGACACTAACTCACTTCTTGAGCCCTTACTAACAAGACAGCCAGCTTATCTGGTCATGCCCAAAACATGCTACACAAAGGTTAACCGATATGTATAAGAATAAAGTCTTATCTGTATAGCAGCTCTAGCAGCAAACAGGAACACGGTTCCGGGGAGCAGGCTTTGTCCAGCCACGCAGCAATCTGTATCTTTATCTTTACCCTGGGTTGGGGTCCCAGCTGGTCCCAGCAGCAGAGCTCCTCGCAGGACTGCGGGACCAGAGCAGCAGCAGCTGCTACGGCTTCCAAGCCGGGAGAGTTCTCTCCACCTTCCTGTGGAAAAACAAGCTCTCTCTGTGTGTGTCACTTCCTGCTTTTAAACCTGCAGTCTCTCAGGCCTCCTGCTTAATTAGGCTGCAGGTGTGCTTCCTTCTGTCTGAGGAGATTAACACTCTGTGAACTGGCTGCAGCGTCTCTCAATTCACTATTCCAGCCTACTGAGTCAGTGACTCTGTCACATATCCCTTTCCCCAGCGAAACATTGTCCTGTGGAGCGGCCCGTGCACCATTTTTTTAAACGAGTCCCATGGTGTAAAGCCTTCCTTCTTTCTTTCTCCATCAGAAGTGGCCCCTTCACCTTCTGTTTCAACAGTCTGTGCTGTGTCTCCCATTACATTTTCTGTAGGAGAGGTCTCTATAGACTCATCAGGAGAAGAGTGCGAACTGTCTCCTCCATCTACCTCTGCAGGATCACGAGACTCCAATGAGACAGGTACTTGTTCTGTCACATACTCTGCCCTGGTCTCTTCTTCCTTCTTTCCTTTATGCTTCTTGCCTGAAAGCTTCTTTAAACCAGATCCAGTGAAAAGCTTCCTTAGAGGGCTACCTTGAAGCTTAGCCTTCTCTTGTGAAGACAGTAACTCCGCTTCAGTGGTGATGGCTTCTGGCCTTTCTCCATCAGCGTATTTTTAGTGTTGGTTTTCACCTCATTTATCTTTATAACTTCAATTTGGGTGGGGGTCTTATCAACCCTAAGTGCACCCCATGATGCCGCTCTATTACCGTCGGCAGACTCGTAGGCTTGGGCCTTTCTTTCTTGTCCCTTTAATTTACTCCGTTGGGAGTGTTGCTGGATAACATGTGATGTCTTTCTCATCTTATTTTCCAACTGAGCGGTGTCCAACATAGCCACATGCTCAGTCTTTAGGGCCTCGAGTATCTCGTCCAGGTCACGCTTTTGTTTCTCCGCCAACTTGCGGCCAGCACGCTCAGACTCCAGGTCCTTCCTCAGGTCATGAAGCTGTCCTTCTGCATATCTTTTTTCACTCAGTGCCGCTGCCAGTTCATCCTCTTTGGCGTTGAGTCGCGACTCCCCATCTCTTAGCATGTTCAGCGCAAGGCTTAAATCTGTTTCTTTTCCTCTACTTCTGACCTGCAATTGCCTGTGCTCCTCCCAGACCATGTCCAGCTCCAGCTGCAGTCGGTCCCTCTCATTAGCCGTGTCGTCCAGCAGCCTGTGGGTATCAGCCATCTCGATTTCATAGCGCAATGTCAGGCAAGCCACCTGACGGACGGTCACCTCCTCCCTCTCGGCGAGTTGTATTTTGTGCTCAGCAATCTGCGTCTGCAGCTCCTCAATTTGATCCTGCAAATCCCCTCTCAGGGCCTTCACCTCTTCCCGGTGCTTGCTCTGGGCTTGCGTCAGCGCCGCCTTCATCTTTTGGAGCTCTGTAGTTTTTGTCGCCAGTATCGCCGCTGCTTCTGTTTTCCAGGCTTCTTTCTCCTTGGCATACTGACTCATGGAGATGGAGTTGCCTCTCTGCTTCTCCAGCTCTTGCTCCAGTCTCTGGACCTTTTCGCGCTCCCTCTCACACAGAATCACCTGGCTTTCAAGCTCCGCCCCCAGCGATGCTCTTGTGGCGTACAGCGTGGCCCTCAGCTCCTCATGCTGTTCTGTGGGGACATACTGGGTACTCAGCCGTTCCTGTAGCACTTGCTGCTTCTCCTTGGCCGCTTGCAGACTTGCATGTAGCTCTTGCAGCTGGCTCTGCTTGTGTGTGCTGCTCCAGGGAGACACGTTGCATCCTCTCTGCATTCTGCAGTGCTTCCTGCACCTCTAATTTTTCTTGCGCCAATTGCGCCTTCACTTTCTGCGCTTGGTGAAGCTTCTCAGTCCCATCACTGATCTGACCGGTCAGGTTTAAAACCTCTTCTTTCAGGTTTATATTCTCCATTTTCACAGTCTCTATATCCCTTAGGACCGTCTCATTGGCTTTCTTCAAAGTACCCAGCTCTGTTTTGAGCGCGCTAGCTTCTTGGTGAGAAACTTCTAAGTCTTTGATAAAGTTTTGCACATCTCTCTGGGACATCTGATAGCACAGTCTCCAGTCAGGACTTGTTCTCTCTGATTCCATGTTAGCAATTGCGGTGTTGGCTTTATTCAAGCTTGTCGTCAGCTCCTCCAACTCACTCCGCAAGAGTTGCTCTGTTTTCTTTAAAGCCGCATACTCTTGTATAGCTGGGAGTATACACCTCTGTACCTCTGCATTAGCTTCTCGCTCCCTATTCAATTGTTTCTGCAAAACATCATAATCACGGTGGGCAGTTTGGAGTGCAGAAATTAAGGCCTCTTTTCCCTGGATCAAGGATTCAGCTTCCCTTTGCTCCTCCTTTTCCTTTGCCACCGTTCCTGTGACAATTCTGCCCATCACTCCGGTCTGCAGCACATCTCGGTGGCTTGCTGACGCCTGTTGTCCTGATATCGCAGGCTCAAGTGGTTCGGTCACTTCCTCTGTGACTTGAGAAATATTTTTATTTTTCTTCTTTCTCTTTGTTTTATTAGTTCCAAAGACATCAGTGGTACTGGGCACACACACACTGGACACTTTTGCAGCTTCCATCTGCGGGTTCGTCTCTCTTCTCGGGGCCACATATGTGTCGTCATCATAATTATCATCGTAAGGCCTGAAGTGACACTGTTTTGTATGTTTATGTACATTGCAAAACTGACACTTGATGGCGGCCATTTTAAAACCCCGTTTTTTTTTGTTTTTTTCACACCCGACGAGGCAGACTTTGCACAACACACGTAAGTTGTACAAGCTTTACAATCTTTGAACCTTCTGGGTTCTTCTTAGGGCAACTTCTTTGCAAAAATCCATTTTCACTTTCTTTTTTACCAGACAGGGCAAACTTTACCTCACAGCACTTGCTAGCTGCAAATTCACTCACTTCAGCAAAAGGCATTAGCTTTACACAGCAATCCTTTCATACCCGACGGGGCAAAATTTACACTCAGCGCTTGCTAGCAGTAACTTCCATGCTTCAGCAAAAATCATTTTTTTTTCCGCTTGAGTTCAGTGTCTCAACACATCTTCATCTACTGACCCCCAGAGGCGTAACATCCCACTTCTGACACCACATGTGGCAGGACGGCCTCGCGGCGGGGTCAGTAAGGCGCTTGACATGATGGGAAACTTTAAACACTAGTGGTTTATTAGCCACAACCAAAATAAGTATGGGTGCACTGTCCCTTTAAGAAACTACTTTCTTGCAAATTAAAGCCTAGTCCCGTTAGGGACACTAACTCACTTCTTGAGCCCTTACTAACAAGACAGCCAGCTTATCTGGTCATGCCCAAAACATGCTACACAAAGGTTAACCGATATGTATAAGAATAAAGTCTTATCTGTATAGCAGCTCCAGCAGCAAACGGGAACACGGCTTCCCGTGTCCCACTCCCGACGGTGGCTGTCTTACTACGGAGCCTGAGGAAGCCCAAAAGGGCGAAACGCGTAGCTCAAAATCCCCCAGTTGTTTTGAACCTTTGCAGCCACCGTCGGGAGTGGGACACGGGAAGCGCAGCGCTACATCCGGACGCGGAGGGAGGTTGCTGCAATACCACGAGTCCTGCATTATATTCCCCAAAGACTGGCTTTTTACCTTCTCCACAGCGCAGCTCACTGGTTGAGTTAGCGGTGGTGTTTTTATGTTCTTTTGATGTGTTTGAAATAAAAAAAATTGACTTTGACCATCTGGGTTTAAAACCTTCTTGTATAACCCTGGAGTGAGAAATCACCAACCCACCCCACTTTGATCTCCGATCCGGGGACTACAGGAGGAGCAACAAAGATACCATTCCAAGTGTGTACTCACACTTGGCCGTGTGAGTAGCAATACCCTGTTATTTATTTCCCTTCACTTGACACTGAATTGTGTTTTGACCTTAGACCTTTAATAACTCTATTGGAGAAGCGGGACTGACCCCTGGAGTCCAAAGAAGCCACCCCAAAGAGTGCACCCACACATGCCCGTGTGAGTGTTTGTAGTATATTATAACCCCGTTTTTTTCCCTTGATAACATCATAATTATTGTTGATTGCTTTCTGCTCATATGTGTATTCATTTATCCCGAGGGTGATACCACACCAAGGAAGAAAGAGAAGAAAGCGCAGACGCGAAGCGGAGAACGAACTTACAAGACAGAGAAGAGAAGACCCAAAGATACCTTGATGCGACAGCATTTGCACGAGGCCGTGTGAGTGTTAAGATTTATTGCACACTTTAAAACCCCACCTTTATTTGCTTCAGAGTCCAACAGTACCTGTACAACACTGTTATTCCATTTCACCCTCCCACCTGTGCTCCCCCATCTCTTTCTCTTGTTTTCCTCCACTCATAAGGATCCTGGGTAGATCCTTGTTTGGGGTTTGAGTCACAGGAGGAGAAAAAGAAGCAGAGGGCCACCTTACCTACTTTTAAGGTTGCTATTTTACATCTATCCCGCACTTATTATATACACAGGTAGCGCCCGGGTATTTTGTTTTTCATTAACTCCCAGATATTTGATGTATAAAGGGCTCCACTTATATGCAAAATTTATTTTAATTAATTTCACTTCTGGCTCTGTTAGGCTGAGATTTAGGGCCTCCGATTTATCACTATTAATTTTGTATCCTGATATGCCCCCAAAGTCCTCAAGCTCCTTTTGGAGGTTGGGAAGGGAGGTCTGGGGCTTGGTTAGCGTTAAAATGATATCATCGGCGAACAGGGAAATTTTGTAATTTGTTTTTCCAATCGTTATGCCCTGGATATTTATGTTATTTCGAATTTTAGCCGCCAAAGGTTCTATGGTGAGAGCAAAGAGGAGGGGGGACAGGGGGCAACCCTGTCTCGTACCATTTCATATTTGGAATCTCTCCGAGTTTCCTCCTGGCAGTTTTACCATTGCTGATGGATTCTGGTACAGCGCCTTTACTCCTTCTAGGTATGTGTCTTTGAAGCCGAATTTCTCCAACGTTTTGGTAAGAAAAAGCCAATCGATTTTATCAAATGCCTTCTCTGCATCTAAACTTAGTAACATTGCCTTGGAGTTTGTAAGATGGACGTGTTCAATAATGTTAAAGATCTTTCTGGTATTGTCTGAGGCTTGACGCCCTAGGACAAACCCTACCTGATCAATGTTTATTAATCTTGGCAGAATGGGGTTCAGCCGATTCGCCAGGATTTTACTATAAAGTTTCAGGTCGTTGTTTAGAAGTGAGATGGGTCTGTAGCTTCCGCACTGTGTTGGGTCTCTCCCTTCTTTATGGATAATGGCTAAGTTAGCTAGAGACATTGATGAGGGGATAGGGTTCCCTTCCAGGAATGAATTAAACAGGCTCAGCAAGTGTGGGGTTAAGATTGGGAGAAACCTTTTGTAATAGGTATTGGAGAAGCCATCTGGGCCTGGTGCTTTGGATATTTTAGAGGCCTTTACTGCGGATATCAGTTCTTCTTTAGTGATTTTGGAGTTGAGGTGGGAATTTTCTTCCTCCGTCAACGTGGGGAGATCACAGTCAGCCAGGTAGCTTAAGATTGCTTCCGACCTTGCCGACTCTGAGGCCCCCTTTTGAGTCTTCAAATTGTAAAGTTTAGTATAAAATTTAGTGAATTCGTCCGCTATTTTCTTCTCATTGTATAGCACCTCCCCAGACCTACTTATGATCGCCGTGATCTGGGATCTCTTTTGTACGCCTCTTAATTTAGAAGCTAGCAATCTATCGACCTTGTTACCCTTGTCGTAATATCTCTGGTTTGTCCATTTGAGGGCTTTTTCCACCCTTTCTAGTTGGATGCTTTTTTAATTCATTTCTAGTGGAGGTCAGTGCTTTATATATTATTTTTGAGGGGTTAATTTTATGTTGTTGTTCCAAATTGGTTATTTTTTCTGTCAGATCTTTTATTATTTTTGCCCTAATTTTTTTCTTATGGGAGGCAATTGAGATAAAAATTACCTGTGATTGCTGCTTTATGGGCTTCCCATAGTATAGCGGGTGATGAGACCGTACCACAGTTGTTAATGAAGTACTCCTTCAGGGCCTTTTTGATCTTCCTCTCCACCTCTGGACAATTTAATAGTGTGTAATTTAACTTCCAATTATAGGAAAATGTTTTTACAAAGAGGAAAGATAGAGTTAAGGTGACTGGCGCATGGTCTGACCAGGTTGTTGGGCTTATGTCTGAACCTGTGGAGGCATCTAAGATGTTCCTGGATCCCAGGAAGTAATCAATGCGGGAATAGGTCTGGTGAGGTGCCGAGAAGAATGTATAGTCTCTTTGGCCCTGATGTTGGGTTCTCCATATATCCATTAAGGAAAATTCCTTAAGTATCTCTCTGAATCTCTTCCCCTTGCTTAAGGATTGGGGCGGGTGTGGTCGGCCTGGGGTGAGTGATTTGTCTTCTATTGGGTTGAGCACCATGTTCAGGTCTCCTCCCACTATCACTGATGACAAGTATTTTGGGTCTAAATCCTCTAATACTTTTTTCAGGAATACTGTCTGGTTTTCATTTGAGCAAAACAAGAAAAAACACAAAAGCGCACCAAGATGAGAGATAGATATTGTATTAGCAACAAATAATAAAATTAGTAACTTACATATAAAATTTCTTTAATAATCCCCGATTCTGGTGTCTATCACAGGAGTAGGGCATCACATAGGAAGTATGAAGGCTAATCTCAGTTCTGAGAGATCAGACCCGCGCGCTGGGGCTGTCTCTGTTCACTCTCCTGTCCTCCACGTGTGGTAGCGTGGTGCAGAGTGTAGCACACATGTGCAGGAACCGGGGCCTTCAATAGGTGTCCTTAGGATGCCTGTCCGTTTTTGATAGCATAGAAACGATCGGAAATAAGCAGGAACGGTACACTTGAGTGTGTACTGGTGGTGGGTAGTAAAACCGCCAGCCACAACAGTCGCGACGCGTTTCGTTTAACAAAGTAAACTTCTTCAGGATATATATATCGCCTGAAGAAGTTTACTTTGTTAAACGAAACGCGTCGCGACTGTTGTGGCTGGCGGTTTTACTACCCACCACCAGTACACACTCAAGTGTACCGTTCCTGCTTATTTCCGATCGTTTCTATGCTATCAAAAACGGACAGGCATCCTAAGGACACCTATTGAAGGCCCCGGTTCCTGCACATGTGTGCTACACTCTGCACCACGCTACCACACGTGGAGGACAGGAGAGTGAACAGAGACAGCCCCAGCGCGCGGGTCTGATCTCTCAGAACTGAGATTAGCCTTCATACTTCCTATGTGATGCCCTACTCCTGTGATAGACACCAGAATCGGGGATTATTAAAGAAATTTTATATGTAAGTTACTAATTTTATTATTTGTTGCTAATACAATATCTATCTCTCATCTTGGTGCGCTTTTGTGTTTTTTCTTGTTTTGCTGATATTGGTATCACCATCGGGGTTCCGGTGGAGACCACATTTGGAGGTGGGGGAGACACCTCATAAACACAGAAGCAGCAAGAGAACTGAGAGGGACCAACACTCCAAGTTTAAAGAGCCAGAGCGCGGACTGAACTTTTCATTACTGGTTTTCATTTGGGGCATATAGGTTGACTAGAACGATTTCCGTACCCGAGAGTGTACCATACACCACCAGAAATCTACCCTCTGGATCTGTTACTGTTTTTGTTAAATTGAACAGGGTTCCTTGACGGACTAGAATTGCCACTCCCCTTTTTTTACTGCTAAATGAGGAATGAAACCCCAAGGGGAATGCATTTTGGAATGTTTTGGGCGAATCTTGAGATGTAAAATGCGTCTCCTGGAGGAAAATGATATCTCCGCCAGACTTCTTCATTTCTTGAAGAGCCAATCGTCTTTTTCTATTGTTTTGTAGGCCTTTTACATTAAGAGAGACCAATTTGATTGCGGATTTGCTAGCCATAGGGGCTTTTATCAGCAAAGTTTTTTAGGGCCTCACTTTTCCCAACAGCGAGGGCCTGCCTTAGTGCTTCATTTATATCCTTTAGGATGTGGGGCCGTGCATCCGGGCCAGGGTCGCCCCCCCAGGGGCAAGGGGGAGGGAGGAAGGACGGGGGAGGGTAGGGAGGAGGGGTTCCTGCTGGGACAGCATCAGCAGGGGGGTGTGGGAAAGGAAAAGAAAGAAACTAGGCTTCTGAGTGGCCTAGTAAAGGTAGAAACCGGTAGTCTACTAGCCGGTTGTTGGGCTTAAGGCCCTTGGGAGGTGGTTCCGGGTCTGTCGCCTCTCAGGCTGGGCAGGAGGGCATGGACCCTTACTTGTTTTTGTCCATTACACCATTGGGTGCTGGTTTAGGGGTTTAGGTTGGAAGGGAGGGGGGAGGGGGGAGGGAGTGCAGAGGGAGAGAGGGGGTTGGAGTGCAGAGGGAGAGGGGGGAGGGAAGTGGGAGGGAAGTGGGGGGGGAGTGGGGGAGGGGAGGGGTGCCTATTTGTGTGGGCCGGGAGGAGGCAATCATCAAACATTCTATAACAGCATATCAGCAGATAGGAGTTAAATGTTCAGGTAGCAGACAGCGGCAGTGCTGGGAACTTTTCAACATCCCCTCTTTGGGGTCACAGTATCATACATCACTTATAATCCAACCTGTAACGACGGTACAGGGGATCTCCAATTTGTCCAGCAGGTGGCGCCCACCATTCAACAGTTGCATGTGTGCTTTCAACGCTTACTTTGATTTTCCCAAATCTAATTATTTTACTGGTCGCTTGGGGGGGGGGGCAGTCAGGGGGGGGAAGGGAGAGGTGCTAGGGGAGGAGGGGCGGGGGGAGGAGGGGCGGGGGATGGGGGGGAGTGCCTAGGGAAAAAGGGGGGGAGTGCAGGGGGAGAGGGGGGGAGTGCAGGGGGATAGGGGGGGGGGGAGTGCAGGGGGATAGGGGGGGGGCGCTGCTTACTTGTGCTGATTAATAAAGGTTAGCCAGCGGATCCTATGCCCCTGACATATTAGCTCTCTCTAACACTGCTAGGAGTTTATGTGTACCGGGAGGGGAAATCAATAGCGTTGGGAGTTTTTAATCTTTCTTATCTGGGACTGCACCTTGCCGTCTATGTTTCCCTTTTGACCCACTGTGCCAATATCCTATTGTTTGCCCAGTAGATGGAGCATCTCAAAGTACGCTTGTATGTGCTTATTTCCCTCTTCAAGCCAAATTGGGCCTAACGACCTGTGTGTTTGGCCTCTTTCCCATGTACCCTATATCTGTATTGCTAGGATGGGCTGTGGTGTGTGTATTGTATTGTATGTCTTTATTTATATAGCGCCATTAGTGTACATAGCGCTTCACAGTAGTAATACATGTGGTAATCAAATAAATAACAGATAATATAAATAACAGATCATGGGAATAAGTGCTTTAGACATAAAAGTAACATTTCAGAAGAGGAGTCCCTGCCCCGAGGAGCTTACAGTCTAATTGGTAGGTAGGGATAACGTACAGAGACAGTAGGAGGGAGTTCTGGTAAGTGCGTCTGCAGGGGGCCAAGCATTATGTATCGTGTTTAGAATATCCACAGTGCTATTCATATGCTTCTTTAAGCAAGTGTGTCTTAAGGTGGGTCTTAAAGGTGGATAGAGAGGGTGCTAGTCGGGTACTGAGGGGAAGGGCATTCCAGAGGTGTGGGGCAGTCAGTGAAAAAGGTTTAAGGCGGGAGAGGGCTTTAGATACAAAGGGGGTAGAAAGAAGACATCCTTGAGAAGAACGCAAGAGTCTGGATGGTGCATACCGAGAAATTAGGGATGAGATGTAAGGAGGGGCAGAAGAATGTAAAGCTTTAAAAGTGAGGAGAAGAATGGAGTGTGAGATGCGGGATTTGATCGGAAGCCAGGAGAGGGATTTCATGAGGGGAGATGCTGAGACAGATCTAGGAAAGAGTAGAGTGATTCTGGCAGCAGCATTTAGGATAGATTGTAGGGTAGACAGGTGAGAGGCAGGAAGGCCGGACAGCAGGAGGTTACAGTAATCAAGACGGGAGAGAATGAGGGCCTGAGTCAGAGTTTTAGCAGTCGAACAACAGAGGAAAGGGCGTATCTTAGTTATATTGCGGAGGAAAAAGCGACAAGTTTTAGAAATGTTTTGAATGTGAGGGGCGAATGTGAGAGAGGAGTCGAATGTGACCCCTAGGCAGCGTGCTTGGGCTACTGGGTGAATGATTGTAGTTCCAACAGTAATGTGGAAGGAGGTAGTAGGGCCAGGTTTGGGAGGAAGTATGAGGAGCTCTGTTTTAGCCATGTTGAGTTTAAGGCGTCGGAGGGCCATCCAGGATGATATAGCAGAGAGACATTCAGAAACTTTGGTTTGTACAGCAGGTGTAAGGTCAGGTGTTGAAAAGTATATTTGTGTGTCGTCGGCATAGAGGTGATAATTAAACCCAAAAGATGTTATTAGGTCACCTAGAGAGAGTGTGTACAGAGAAAAGAGAAGAGGTCCCAGGACAGAGCCCTGGGGTACCCCCACAGAGAGATCAATAGAGGAGGAGGAGGTATTAGAAGAAGAGACACTAAAAGTACGATGGGAGAGGTAGGATGAGATCCAGGATAGAGCTTTGTTCCGAATACCTAGAGTATGGAGAATGTGGAGGAGAAGAGGGTGGTACACGGTGTCAAATGCTGCAGAGAGGTCGAGTAATATGAGCAGAGTGTAATAACCTCTGTCTTTGGCAGCATGGAGGTCGTCAGTTATTTTAGTGAGGGCTGTTTCGGTGGAGTGAGCAGTGCGGAAGCCAGATTGTAGAGGGTCTAGGAGAGAATAGGTGTTGAGAAAATGGAGCAAGCGAGAGAATACAAGACGTTCAAGTAGTTTAGAGGCAAAAGGCAGGAGGGAGACAGGTCGATAGTTAGAAAGACAGGTAGGGTCAAGCTTGCTGTTTTTGAGTAATGGTATGACTGTTGCATGTGTGAAGGAGGATGGAAAGGTTCCAGAGCAGAGGGAGGAGTTAAAAATGTGTGTAAGCGTAGGGATTATAGTAGGAGCTAGAGGTTTTAGGAGATGGGAGGGAATGGGGTCAAGAGGGCAAGTGGTAGAGGGAGAAGAGGAGATCAACAGCGACACATGCTCCTCTGAGACAGTGGATAAAGACTCAAGGAAGGAAGGAGGAGAGTTAGGAAGATGTGTAGGATGGGGGGAAGAAACAGAGGGGATGTTCTGCCGTATGGATTCCACCTTTTCCTTAAAATAGTCAGCAAAGTCCTGAGCGGAGATGGAGGAAGGAGAGGCAGATGAGGGTGGTTTGAGTAGAGTATCAAAGACAGAGAACAGTCGGCGTGGGTTAGACTTGTGCATGTTGATTAGTGCAGAAAAGTAGGCTTGTTTAGCTTGCGAGAGGGCAGAGTTGAAACAGGATAGCATAAATTTGTAGTGAAGGAAGTCTGTGAGAGTGTGAGACTTCCTCCAGAGGCGTTCAGAGGAACGAGTGGAGGAACGCAGCATGCGCGTGTGGGAATTTAGCCAGGGTCTAGGGTTAGAAGGGCGAGGGCGGCAGAGAGAAAGCGGGGCATGTAGATCAAGAGACGAGGACAAGACAGAGTTGTACTTTCTGACCAGGTTGTCAGGGTCTGTAGCAGAGCTGAGAGAGGAGAGGGAGGAGTGTAAAGTGGACTCAAAGTCAGGTAAGTGAATAGAGCGCAGGTTTCTGCAGAACCGGGGGGTAGATGGAGGTGGAGAAGGGGAGAAGCGAGATAAAGAGAATGAGATGAGATGATGGTCAGAGAGAGGAAAAGGGGAAATGGAGAAATCAGAGAGAGAGAAGTTTTTAGTGAAAACCAGGTCTAAGTAGTGGCCATCCTTGTGGGTGCTGGCTGCAGTCCACTGTTGAAGGCCAAAAGAAGAGGTAAGAGAAAGAAAGCGGGAAGCCCAAGAGAGAGAGGGGTCATCAATGTGGCAATTGAAGTCCACAAGGAGAAGAACAGGGGAGTCTGAGGAGAGGAAGAAAGAGAGCCAGGATTCAAAGTGAGAGAGAAAGGCAGAAGGGGGATGAGTAGAGGTAGGTGGGCGATAGATGACCGCCACATGAACAGGGAGAGGAGAGAAGATCTGGACAGTGTGAGCCTCAAAGGAGGGAAAAGCAAGAGAGGGGGGAATAGGAAGGGTTCGGTAACGGCAGACAGAGGAGAGCAGGAGCCCCACGCCTCCACCCCTGCCATCAGGGCGCGGAGTGTGGGAGAAGGAAAGGCCACCATAGGAGAGGGCAGCTTCCAGAGCAGAGTCAGACTGAGTGAGCCAGGTCTCAGTTATAGCAAAGAGAAGCAGGGAGTGAGAGAGAAAGAAGTCATGTACAGAGAGGAACTTGTTAGAAAGAGAGCGTGCGTTCCAAAGGGCACAGGAGAAAGGGAGAGAGGAGGGAGGGTGGCAGGGGATGGGTATGAGGTTGGAGGGGTTGACACCAGAAGGAGTAGAAGTTGCATGTGGGAGGCGAGGACGAGAGCAAGTTGAAATAAGACAGGGACCAGGATTGGGAGAGATATCCCCAGAAGCAAGGAGGAGAAGCATGGATAGAAAGAGGATGTGTGAGGAGGATTTGTAGGGGTGTTTTTTAGTGCAGGGGATATAGCTGTGTAGTGTCAGAGGACGCAGGTAAGAAAGGAGTTCATGTGAACAGAGAAGTGGTGAAGGAAGGAGAGATGGAGATATATGAATAGAGTTAGAGACATACTGAGGCTGGTAAAAAGAAGTGCATAATTTGAGAAGAAGTGAAGTCACAGCAAATATAAATGGTAAAGGCAGCATCACAGCAGTAATGATGCAGTCTGGTATTGATGATATCCTCCTTTCCAGCGTAGTTCAAATGCAGGAATCAGGGCCAGATGGGGTGTCCACTTCTTCCTCACTTCTTTTGTCCTTCCTTTTAAACTTCAGTTGTTCAATAGTCATGCCACTTATCATCGGCCACTTGGATATGGGCTGCAAGCAGACTAGCTGTTCTGACTGGGTTTATATAGGCCTAAAAAGTCACCTGACAATGTTGTTCTGTCTGCTTAATTAGCACATCTGAGGCACATTCAAACAAATGGTGTGTCCCTTTGCCTACTTCTCTGCTCAACTAGGGAGCTATTGGGTTCCAAATAGAGCATTACATTTTGCTTTATGCGTCCTTTTAGCATCCAAAAGGGGGAGAGGAAAGGGGGAGGGGGCCTTGGTGGGGCTGTGCAGGAGCCTCCTGTGGTTCTGTGGTGTCGCTGTTCTGGGCTCTCCCCTACTGATCTTTGGGTCAGGGGGGGGGGTCGTTCGGGCGGGTGGGGGGAGGGTAGTGTGTCTGTGTCATGTATCAGGTTTCGGTGGGAACAAAGAAACACCCTCCCGCCACCCCCCCAAAGTCCCCACAAACCCGCCACCGTCTCTCGATCATCCGAGCTGTTCAGGTGCCGGTCTCGATACTCCTCGGGATACTCGAGAGTCCCCAAGTGTGTCCCCAGCCGGGGAGCTGTTACTCCCGGACAGGAGCTCGGTAGCTGGATTCGCCATCCTGCTCGATGTTCCGTCGGAGGGTTCCTCAAGTCAGCTGGTGGGCTCGGGAGATCGCACAACGGCTCCCCCTCTCGCGAGAAGGGAGCCGGTGAGCGGTACACGTGGCGGTCGTTCTCCGGGGAAGTCGCATCGATGCTCCGTCCCCGGAAAGGGGGGCTGATCTCGACAGCTCTCCGCTCCAGGAATCCAGGGGTCCAGTGGTAAGTCCGTTATTTATTTAATTACTTCTCTCTCGTCGTCCTTTGCTGGAGGGCGGCGAGTCTCTCATATGCTCTGGCCGGGCCGTCTCTTTCCTCCTCATGGCCCCGTTGTTGGGAGGCCGACATCCACGATGAGGGGGGGTCAGGCCTAGCGCTTGGGCGAACGGCAACATGTCCTCGGGGTGCTTCATTGTGAAGAACCGTCCCCCTTTGTTCACAATGAGCTTGAATGGGAAGCCCCATCTGTATTTAACATCCTTCTCTCGTAAGAAGGAGGTAAGGGGTTTCAGCTCTTTGCGCCGGATCACAGTCATTCGTGAGAGGTTGCTGAACAGTTGGATGGTGTCATCCTGGAAGACGAGGGGCTCTATCTCTCGGCTGGCATTTAGGATTCTTTCTTTAGCTGAATAGCTATGCAGCCTCACGATGATATCCCTTCTTCTTTTGGGGTCATCCGACTTGGGCCCTAGAGCTCGGTGGGCCCTATCGATTTCAAGGTCTCTCTCTGGTATTTCCTTGCAGATCATAGTAAACAACTCCAGGAGGTAAGCCTTTATTTGTGTGGGGGAGATCGTTTCGGGGGCATTTCTAATTCGAATGTTTTGTCTTCTATCCCGATTTTCTTGCTCTTCTTGGCTCTCCCTTAGGGCCTCGATCTCCTCTTTCAGGCGGGTTATTTCCTCCTCCGTTGCCGTCTGCCGGTTCAGAGCTCCCTCCACCTTAGTCTCTGTTTCAGTCGTTCTGGTTGATAGTGAAGAGATTTCTTCTCTTATGCCCCTCACTGCTTCCTTAATGTCGGTCTGCAGGGACAAATGCAGTTTGTCATGCATAGAGGCTAAGAGTTCTTCCATAACTTCCCGTGTTAAGGGTTCTCTTGCTTCTGAAAGCTCCCTGCCCTGGTTTCGGGTTACCGAGGCGTCCGGCGGGCCTCGTGCTCCGCCGCCATCTTGCCTCTTAGCCGGCTCCTCCGTTTTTTTCTGGGACGGAGAGAAGTAGTTTGATACTCCTTGGGGCTGTTGCTTCTTCCCCTTTGAGGACATTCCAGGGGTGCTTGGCTCTGCTTAGGAGTCGAAGTGGGGGAGAATTTCTCGGTTTTTGGTGTTTATTCTGCTATTTTATGCGGTCGGGTCCACGGAGCTCCTCACTCACACAGCCATCTCTGGTGACGTCACCGGAAGTCGCCAGGGGTCGACTTTTTAATACCCACCTCTAGTTGACTATTCCCTAAGGATTTATTTGGATGGCCTAGTTCTCCTGACTTTTAGGCATTTATCCAAGGCTTCCAAATCGTAAAAAATGAACTCATTCTATGGCGCAGGAGGGCTGTCAGACTCTCCATCCTCATAACCTAATTTATTCTCCTCTCAAGCATACGTTTTGGGGGAGTATTCTGATTCTTCCAATATACTGAGATCAAACATCTTGCGAGAGATCAATTTTTTTATTATTGTGATCAATGTCCTCTATTGGTTTGCCTAGGACTATAATTAATGGGTCCCATGGAATGAGCAGATAATAGCCAAGAAATGTAGGTCGATGATGGTGCAATGGTAACAAAGATCTACTGTGATGATCAGCTCAGTCCACTCTAAGGGCCTCATGCAGTAAGCGGCGGAAAGGCACTTCTCGCCCGTTTCCCGCCAAAAATGCCTACCCCTATTCAGTAAGGGGCGAGAATAAAAAAAACGCCAGTTTTGTTGGCGGTTTTTTTTTTTTTCCGTCAATGGCGAGACGAGAAGGCACTTTCCGCCTAAAATAGACACATTTTCCGCCACGCTGTATTCTAGTGGTGGCGAGTAGCTTAGCAGCGCTATTCGCCACTATAGAATGGCGTTTTTATGCCGAATCAGCCACGGCAAAAAAAGTTGGCTAGTTGATGGTGAGAGGCTGCTGATGAGCGGCGGATCGGCACTTAGAAAAAAAATTGGCCTTTTTCCTGGCTGGGATTGATGCCGGGGGTCTCCTGAGGTGATACCATTAATACCAGCACCGGAGCCCCCCGGCATGCATCCGAGGCAGGAAAAATGCTTTTAAAGGCCACTTCTTTACCTTAGCGGCTCACCGCTAAGGCATTGAAGGGGTTAAGCCGCCGTGCCAGCTTTATTGTGGGTAGCGGGGGTGGGTGATGGGGGTATTTTCCCCTTGTTGTTTGTTTAGGGCTTGCGGGGGGGTTGCGGGTGCGCTTAACCCCTTCATGACCGTAGTGGTTAATACCGCTACGGTCATGAAGGGGTTAAACCCTCCCGCTACCCACCCGCAAGCCCTAAACAAACCACCGTTGGGGCTAATACCCCCTTCACCCACCCCCGCTACCCACAATAAAAATAAAACACACAAAACAGCCCCACACTAACTAAATAAATATATAAATATATATATATATATATATATATTATATATATATATATATATATATATATATATATATATATATATATATAACACCAACAACACCTATACCCCCCTAATTATTCACACATGATGAACCAATATACAAATAAATGTCTCGGGGTTAACAAAAACATGCTCCAATATAAATACCACTTATCCCTAACATCCTCAATGAAATACAATGCTATTTCCTAAACAAATCAAATGTAATCATCCAATCTAAAGCATCAAATTCCAATCCAAAGCCTCAAATGCCACTTAAAACATTGCATTTACATTGTATACTAGAGCCAATCAGAGTTGGGATGGAGTTCCCACGCTCTGATTGGCTACCGTACCATGTGAGGCCGGCCATGTTTCTTTTCATGACATCATCTTAAAGGCAATTGAAGCAAAGCCATTCTGATTGGCTGTGCTTTCATTGCCTTTAAGTGACGTCATCGTTTTTTTTTGTATCGGCCAAAACACATGGTCGTGGAAACCATGACGAAAATGTGACGTCATAGGCCTTTAAAAGCCTATGTCGTCTCATTTTTAAGCCACACGCCAAGGAGGAAGGACCTCCCGAAGAAGAAGAAGACCAGGGCGTGGCAGCAGACGGGAAGAAGACCCCGGAAGAAGATAGAAGAAATTAGAATACAGATGAAGATGGATTACAAGTAGAAGACCTGTGGATTGTTTTGTTTTATTATTTTAATGTTTATTATTTTATGGGTTCCTGTTCGTGGATTGGTTCGTGAGTAAGCTGTTCAATGGGAGTCGGTGAGTGGGTCAAGTAATGGTAAGTGAACTAAAGAAATGTTTTTAATATTACTTTTTATTTTTTGCTTTTTACATGTGTTTTTTTTATTGTACATCATTTCTTGCCACTGTATGTATTTATATATGTATGTCTAGAGAGATATATACATACAGGGTAAGAAATTATAGTGTTTGAAAAGCTTGATTTGCACTATGTTAAATGATTTTGGCTATGCTGCTATGCATAGATGTGTGTTCAATGTATTTTATAATTAGATAGATGCAATTTTTGGGCTTGTATACTGTACTTTAGGTCATGGTGAGGATTGCATTTGTATATTTTAATATTTGGTGTCCTATTTTGTATGATGGTACCTTGTTCTCTTTAACGGTTGCTATAGTTAATTGTGTAATTGGTATGGATGGTATTTTAATTGTTTTGGGATGTAATTAATGTATGCAAATTGATTGATGGTGAATTTCTTGGATTACATAGTATACTTCTTTTGATGTAATGGTATTTTCTTTGGAATATTGTATTGTTAACATTGATTTGCTGCGTCTACATGTTGCTTACATTTTATGCAGCATGTAATCAATGTAAATGCAATGTTTTAAGTGGCATTTGAGGCTTTGGATTGGAATTTGATGCTTTAGATTGGATGATTACATTTGATTTGTTTAGGAAATAGCATTGTATTTCATTGAGAATGTTAGGGATAAGTGGTATTTATATTGGAGCATGTTTTTGTTAACCCTGAGACATTTATTTGTATATTGGTTCATCATGTGTGTGTGTGTATGTATATATATATATATATAATTTTTTATTTTATTGTAATGTTTTTTTTCATGATGAAGCCACTGTACGAAGGAATGCGTGAAGGGTGGGTATGTGGCCATGATGGCTTAACCCCTTAATTACCTTTGCGGTTAGTATCCGATAAGGTGATTAAGGGGTTCATTGATATGTGAATGTCATTGCAATGTATTGGCTATGTTTTATTTTGGCAACGGACCACAAGGATGATGCTGGCGACGGGGCCTTCTTATTGATGAGGTCAGTAGAATTTTCTTTATTTTACTATGCTAGTTAATGTGTTTAATAATGGCCAAATAATGTATTATCCCTATCTGGATAATAGTTATTTGGCACATTATTGTACTTACTGTACAGTATGTGTTGGGGTGGGGGGAGGGGGTATTGGCCCCAAGGGTATGTGGGTAGGCCTCCCTTGTGGGTAGTAGGTGAGGGTGGTTAGGCCTCACGGGGTGGGGGGGTAGTGGGGTAGGGTATGTGGGTGATGGTGGGTTAACCCCTTAATGACTGTAGCGGTTATTAACCGCTTAGGTGATTAAGGGGTTAGGGGACATTACATTGGATGTTTTTATTCTTGTTTCTGTTTTGCAGAAGCGGATGGGGCATGGGCAGGATGAAGATGAGGATGGCCTTCATCGTGGCTGCCGGACATGGGTGAGTGCTATATGCATTTAATGTATTTACTGTTCTTTATGTATTTTAAATGGGCACATTCACTATTATCCATTTGTGGATAATAGTAATGTTGCCCATGACTGTATTGTATGTTGTGTATTACAATGTTTATTGGGGGCAATTGTCCCCAATAAACATGCTATTATGCGTTAACCCCTTCATTGCCTTAGCGGCTATCCGCTATGGTAATGAAGCAGCATTAATGTATTTTAATAATATTGTGCGGGAGCAGGGGGTCCCCTGAGCTGAACCGCATTGATTTTTGGCTCAGAGACCCCCTGGTTCCCGAGTTACAGGTCCTGGTTTGGGGCATCGGTTACAGTGTCGACGCCATCTTTATTGCGGGCACGTAGCGTATGGGACGCTATAAACATGGCGGCGACATTGCCCATCCGATCACACATACCGGGGCCTGTAACTCGGGAAGCAGGGGGTCCCTGGTCCACAAAGCAATGCGGTTCAGCTCAGGGGACCTCCTGCTCACTGTACAGTATTATTAAAAATATATTCATGCTGCTTCGTTACCATAGCAGATAGCCGCAAAGGTAAGGAATGAGTGTTTATTGATATGTGTGTTTTATTCATAGTGTAGATGTGCAGAGGGTCTCCGGAGCTGAACCGCTTTGGTTTTAGGTCCGGGGACCCCTGCTTCCCGAGATACAGGCCCCTTTATGGGGTGCCGGTATCCCTCTGCTTTGTTTACATTCCGCGGTCACGTGATCGGGACCTTTAAATGCAGAGGGATACCGGCACCTCATAAAGGGGTCTGTATCTCGGGAAGCAGGGGGTCCCTGGACCTGAAACCAATGCGGCTCAGTTCCAGAGACCCCCTGCACATGTACACTATGAATAAAATTGTATATAAAATAATTTTTAATATGCCGATTATTCTGGAGGCCAGGGTCATGTGTAAGATGATTAGCCCAGATAGTCTCAACTCGGCCCTCTTTTCAAAGCACGACAAGTTCTGTATCTTTTCTTTACTTTATTTGGGGAAAGCAGCATAAAAGACAGGCACTTGTGAAGAGATGTTGGTGTTTAGATAGTGTCTCTCTGTGGGTGCTTTGTAGTTAAGGACAGGTGAAAAGGGTAATCCTGCCACTAGAGCAGTTACAGGGTACTCACTCATCCATGTGGTGATGGTGGAAAAGGAAGTCCCAATGTATGCTGGGTAGCAAGATAGCCTGGGGACAGACCATCTGTGGGCAGAGCAGAGGGGGAGAAAGCAGACTAGCCCATTTGGGAGAAAGGCTGGGGTTGCTATAGCAACTCACTGAAATGTGTAGGGAAACCACAACATGTAGCAATAATGTTGCATTTCTGATACAGCAAGCTGCTGGGACAGGGGAAATAACACTGTGTCTATCACACGGGCACTGTGTGTGCACAGAGCAAAACACATGCAGCTGGAACTGAGAAACTGACAGGCAGAACTGCAAGGAAGGGGGGGGGGGTGAAACAGAAATGTAGTTCTTGTTCCATGACACCGATGTTTGCGCCGAGAGAGCAACGGATCTCTCTCTGCTGCAAACACAACTCGCAGGGGACGGCTTCTCGGCAGCTTCTCGCCAGGCAGCCGTCTCGCCACCGGTTACTCGCCATTATATCAAATGGTGGTGGCGCATTCATTCGCCAGGGATTCGCCCCTTACAGCATACAGCGAGTTTAACACGCCAAAAACATGGCTAATTGCAAAACTGGCTAATGCATTTTTTTCGCTGCTTAGTGCATAGACCCCTAAGTGGGCAAAGTCTGGATATAGAAATGCAGCTGTGTTGCAATAAAAAGGTTAATGACCAATGAACTTGACTGAAGAGTCCAAGCCCGAATGCATTCATTTTAACTGAAGTAGTGCAATAATTAACTCTTATACTGACAGAATTTTCAGACAAAGCACCATTCCAGCCAAATTCCAATATATCAAGAGTCATGTTTTTTTGTGATTAAAGTACCACCATCATGGCTCTTGCTTGAACACTTTTTAAAGTTTTTTTTTTAATTTAGAATTGAAGCAGGGGGTCTCCAGAACTAAACCCCATTAATGTCACCTCCAAAGTAGATGCCAGTAGCTGCTCAGGCTGAGCAAGCCGGGCTTTCACGTTTGAAGCTCCCGCTTCATATGGGCCAACAGGAAGCCACACCGATGAGGTTGTGGTTTCCAATTTGCCTGCAGGATGGACATATTGTGAGCCCTGGTAGCCAAGTGGAGCTACCTAATTCGCAGGTAAGTATCTTCGGAAGCAGGGGCTCCCCAGAGCTAAAATTAATGCGGTTCAGCTCCGGAGACCCCTTGCTTACAAAAGTTAAAATAAATAATTTAAATAAATGTAAAAAATATATATATATATAAATAAATCGCAACAACATTTGCAGCCTTGGATTGCCTCTTGAACATATGCTGCACAGCAGTTAAATTTGCATTGACTTGTTTGATGCCTTTTACGTGTTTCGTTGGAGCATATATATTTATGTGTTGTGTATGTAAATCATAAAATGACGTAATTCACAACATATTTCCAATTCATGGGCCGAAGATTTGAATTAGAGAATGTATGCAGGACAGCCTCATGGTAGGATCAGAAAGAGTCCACACAGTGTATTTGAAGCTTTAACAACCCTTCTGTGGTTTATTTCCCCACATTCAAACCAAAGTATTGTAAGCACACTGTCCATTTAAGCCTTAAATTTTAAGGCATAACCCTATCATAATAACAAAACCTACTCCACAGTACGGATGCTACAATGTTTCAATGCGCTGGCTTTTTTTTCCAGCACAGAACCGCATGCGTTGCGCGGCCATGAGGCGGGGTCACCAGGGGACAAAATCCAGTCGCCCCTGATTGGATTTGTCGAGCGATATATATATATATATATATATATATATATATATATATATATATATATAGCGTGCGTCTCTACCTTCCCCTGTCATGTAAGTTCTAATAAGATGTAGACAGTGACAGGCTATCCTATGGGGTTTTCCCCCTCCTCATGCTCACTTCCTGAGTGACAGAAGTGGTGGTGCATGTGCTGGGACCTCCCTCTTTGAGCTACAGGAAGAAAATGCCTAAATTATAGCTTGAAGGTCAGCCCCTCAGGTGTGAGACCTTGAGTTAGTTCCATCCTGCCCATGCATGGGGTAGGATGTGTTGGAGAACATCTCCTCCCGGCTGGGAGTGAGACGTGCTCAGCCCCTCATGGGCTGAACACATAACATAATCCAGCTAGGCCTCACCATTATCCGCAGACCAGTACCAACCAGAAGCCAGGGATCTACCCTATCAATTTGAGCATACGCTGCAATATCACCAGCTGTGGCTGCTGAAATAAAGAACTGTCTGTATGGAGAGAGGTAGAGTGATTAAGGATTGTCATAACGGGGACTCCCTTCAAGCATTGCTGAAGCCCCCTATGTCTGGAGGTACTGACACCACGAAGTGAAGAACCAGAGGGATCCCTAAAGGTCTGTCCTGTACCCCCACACTATCGCGGGAAACTCATCTCTCCTGTACCCAGCAGGTAACCAGCACTACACCAAGTAGTCGCATAGCCATAATCTCCAGGGGGGAGAGAAACATGTGATATATATATATATATATATATATATATATATATATATATATATATATATATATATATATATAGATATATACAAAAAAAAGAGGTCCACAACATGCTTCAGAGCAACGTACGTTTCGGACCGTCAAGGTCCTTTCTCAAGCTCTCAAAGAGACGTACATTGCTCTGGAGCATGTTGGTTGCCTGATGTTTTATTAAAATATCATTCTTCATTTGAGTGTGCTGTGGACATCTTTTTTGTATATATACTGGACTGATTAGTGTTCACTGTCCATCTGCGTGCACCTTAATTTCTGTTAAGTATATACCCGCCTTTTTTTTCTTGGTTTATAGTCTGATGTTTGTGTGCACCCACCATATTTTTGTATATATATATCATCGAATTATCGCGAGACTTGGCAAGTGAGTTGAAATCCACAGCACAAGCGGCGGACAGCAGACGGCGTCTTCCATGATTGTGCGAACAGATCTTGCGGCGAATTGTTCCAGTATTGCAGCTAAAGATAGGATTTTTAATCCTGAAATGCCTGTTTTTCTGTGCTTGCTGTGTGTGAAACTGAATATACATACTTCACTATTTTGGCTATTACTCTCATTTTTTAGATAATACCCGATTCCAGATTCTTTTTCGATTGGACTTTTTTCATAGCATCATATCCAATTAGTGTTTATTATTATAAACATTGTGTGCGGTGGTTTGCGCCTTTTGTTTCTATTCCCTGTATACATATTTGGAATTGTGTGTGTCCTACACATTGTGGCAGCATCCATCAGCACAATAATTACCCTGTTTAAACTTTGTATTTGCTCACCTTTCTCCCTTTTGTATACAGTTAGGTCCGGAAATAATTGGACACTGACACAATTTTCATAATTTTGGCTCTGTACGCCACCACAATGGATTTGAAATGAAACAACCGAAATGGAATAGAAGTGCAGACTTTCAGCTTTAATTCAAGGGGTTGAACAAAAATATCGTATGAAACGTTTAGGAATTGCAACCATTTTCATACACAGTCCCTTCATTTCAGGGGCTCAAATGTAATTGGACAAATTAACACAATCATAAATAAAATGTTAATTTTTAATACTTTGTCAAGAATCCTTTGCAGGCAATGACTGCTTGAAGTCTGGAACGCATGGACATCACCAAACGCTGTTTTTTCTCCTCTGTGATGCTTTGGGAGGCCTTTACTGCAGCTGTCTTCAGTTGTTGTTTGTTCGTGGGTCTTTCTACCTTAAGTTTTGTCTTCAGCAAGTGAAATGCATGCTCGATCGGGTTGAGATCAGGTGATTGACTCGGCCATTGCAGAATATTCCACTTCTTTGCCTTAAAAAACTCCTGGGTTGCTTTCGCAGTATGTTTTGAGTCATTGTCAATCTGTAAAGTGAAAAAAAATATATATATATTTTTTTGAAACCATTGTATGTCCGTGTCTAGGGGCAATCTGATTGGTCCGTCGGCCTGTCACTCAGCCTCCGGCCAATCAGATTGCTCCCTTGGCCCGCCCGCCCCCGCACACCTCTCATTGGTCACACTCACCAGCCACTGACACCGCTACCCACAGGCATCGCCGCCCGCTCCTCGGCGCCGTCGCCTCACCTGCAGGAGGGACCCCCCACATGCCTTCTGCAGCTCTCCGGGCTCAGCTCTCCGTGCAGCTCCCCCACCTCTCTCCCTCCACATGCCCTCTGTGCTGCTCCCCCCCTCTCTCCCTCCACATGCCCTCTGTGCTCTCCGTGCAGCTCCCCCCCCTCTCTCCCTCCACATGCCCTCTGTGCATCTCCCCCCCCCTGTCTCCCTCCACTTGCCCTCTGTGCTCTCCGTCCGGCTCCCTTCCGATCCCCGCCCCTCCCTCAGATGACTTGAGCTGGGGTGCGACTCCCCCGGGCTGCAGGAGGAAGCTGCTGCCGGCTGTATGCTATAAGGTAAGCAGCTCCCCCCCCCCCCCCCCCACACATTCCCTCCTCTCCGGCCTCATCCCTCCGCCCGTCCCTCCTCCAACACACACATGTAGATACACACACACACATGTAGACACACACACACACACACGTAGACACACACACACACGTAGACACACACACACATGTAGACACACACACACACACACACGTAGACACACACACACATGTAGAAACACACACACACGTAGACACACACACATGTAGACACACACATGTACACACACACACACATGTAGACACACACACACATGTAGACACACACATACACACACACACACATGTAGACACACACACACACACGTAGACACACACACACGTAGACACACACATACACACATGTAGACACACACATACACACACACATGTAGACATACATACACACACACACATGTAGACACACACACATGTTGACACACACACACGTAGACACACACATACATACACACATGTAGACACACACACACATACACACATGTAGACACACACACACGTAGACACACACACACATGTAGACACACACATACACACACACACACATGTAGACACATACACACACACACACACACATGTAGACACACACACACACACACATATGTAGACACACACACATGTAGACACACACACACGTAGACACACACACACACACACGTAGACACACACACGTAGACACACACACACGTAGACACACACACACACGTAGACACACACACACACACACATAGACACACATGTAGACACACCCACACACATGTATACACACACACATACACACTCACATGTATACACACACACGTATCCACACTCACATGTATACACACATACATGTATACACACACATGTATACACACACACACATGTATACACACGTGTATATATATACACACACACACGTGTATACACACACTTACGTGTGCACACACACTTACGTGTACACACACACACACACACACACACACACATATATATATACACACACACACACACACACACTATCCCCAGCACCACCACATCAGCACACCAGCATTCTCTGTCCCCCGCCATTCCCAGCCCCCATCAGCACCCACACATCAGCACTTTCGCACCTCCCCCATCGCCACACCCACATCAACACCAAACCCTCCCAAATCAGCACCCCGATACAATCGCCATCAGTACAGCCACAGCAGCAGTACCACCGCACACCGCCATGGGCCGCGTGGACCACTCCCCACCCAACCACCCAAATGCCACCCCCACACCACAAACATCCCGGGCAACGCCGGGGCTCTCAGCTAGTATATATATATAATAAAATTAATCAAACAATAAATGAATGAAAACAATGAAACATGACCCAATTATTGTCCCATACCCCTGAGAATTCCACCTTTAAATTCCAAAAAGGACTATCTGTCGCCCATATAAATATTCGGAGCCTGCTGCCCAAACTGGACGAACTAAGGGCATGGTACCTTATGCATAAACCCAAAGCCATTGTTCTTACAGAAACATGGCTAACCCCTAAAACCCCTGATGCAAATATCGCCATTCAGGGATACACCATTTCTAGGAGAGATAGGTCAAAGAGAGGAGGAGGGGTGTTATTTTATATTGCAGACACCTTACAATTTACACTGTTAAATTGCCTCCCAAGCCCACCCTCTTTTGAAATTCTAGTTGGCAAAATCTGCCTCCCTTTTCTAAGCCCATCTTGCATGCTTGCATCTACCGCCACCCTAAAGCCCTCTACAATCCCTGACTGATATCACCCAGTTTCTTGGCTCCATTTCCTCTCTGAATGAGAAGAGTGAGCTGCTAGTTCTTGGGGATTTCAACTTCAATTGGCTTGACCCTAAAAACCACAAAATCCAGATACAACTCAAGTCACTTAACCTATCGCAACTCATTTCCCAACCCACACGGATAAACCTGAAATCGCATAACCATTCCTTGCTAGACTGGATTCTCTCCTCAAACCCCAGCAGAATCCAGTCCTCTGGCATCCTTCCTGATATTTTCAGTGACCATGCAATAGTGTAATGTGTAAGAAAAATTAAACCGCCCCATTCAAGTCCTAAAGTTCTCCTCACTAGAACATTTAAAAACTTTAACACACAACAGTTTCTGGGTGACCTTACCAACTGCCCATGGCACAGAATCGATTTAATTCCCGACCCTGATTCTGAGCTCGAATATTTCCAATCCGAGTTCTTAAAACTCTGCGATACCCATTGCTCCACTACGCAAAATAAGGGTACGGGGGGGCCCACCTTCCATGGGTTACAACTGACCTTATACACTGGCGACACACTTTATTCGAGCTCGGCTAGTCCCACGAATTCGGGTATACCCGGGTGTATTGAGGTTTGTGACTGTTTTCTGCCCGAGTGCATTGAGGTATTTTCCAAGCAGGGATTGAAGCATTTTATTCCCGCTGGCTGCAATACTGCACAGTATATATATATATACTGCATTACAATTCATGAATTTATGCCATCTGGTAGACACGCGAAGCATTGCAGCCTATTAAATCCTAATCATTATGATTTAACAGATCAGCCGCCCGTCAGCCAGGCATGAACCCAGGCTGGGAAGGCAAACGCAACGGGGCTTGTCAGAGGTGAGGAGCGGCGCATTCCAGGTATCTGCCAGGTACATACTGGGTATTTGCTCGAATAAAGTGTGTCGGTGCAGTAGCACTCTACCAGTTCAGGGATACCTTGTGGAAAAGCTACAAAGTAACTGGTACTACCAAGGATCTCAATCACTACAGATGCCTACGGAACATGTGCACAAGGCAAACAAGGCACACAAAAGCACAATATTACGCTGAAAATCTCCACCAGAATACATCAAACCTAACTAACTGTTGATAACCTTCCAGCTAACTTCTGGAAGGTTATCAACAATATATTCCAGCCTTCTAACCATCAACAACCAAGTAATATCACCAAGGGGTTTTTTACTCTGACAAACCTCACTGACATTGCAAATGCATTCAATGATTACTTTGTGTGGTGTGCCACTAACTTATTAGCGAAACGCAGCCCAAACCACAAACCTGAATCTCATCCTGGGAGTACCCACATAGCCCCACTCCCTCCCAACACTGCCCACAACTTTCAATTTGGCCCAGTATCCGAAGAGGAGATTACACAAGCGCTCCTCAAATTAAAACTAAGCAGCCAATGTGAACCTGACTTACTACAATCTAGGTTACTACGACTTGGTGCCCCAGCCATTACCAAACCAATTGCTTCCATATTCAACTCTATCCTGTCTGCAGGCCATATCCCTAAGACCTGGAAAACTGCCAGAGTTGTCCCAATCTTCAAAAGTGGGGACAAAAACACTGTCTCAAACTACAGGCCAATCTCACTTCTCCCAATACTATCCAAAGTCATTGAAAAATGTGTCCACTCCCAATTAAGCGATTACTATACCAAGACAAATTTCCCTAGCCAATTCCAATCTGGCTTTCACCGCAAACACTCCACCGTAACTACCCTGCTAAAAGTTTGCAATGAAATCCAGTGTGGAATGGAACGGGGACAACTCACTGGTGCAGTATTCCTAGATTTTGCAAAGGCTTTTGACACAGTTGATCATGTTATCCTGCTTTACAAACTCCAGAGCTCTGGAATAGGGAAGCATGCTTTAAACTGGTTTCAGTCCTACCTATCAGGTAGATCTCAACATGTGTCCATCTCAGGCTCTAACTCCAACCCCCTGGATATCACCTGTGGTGTCCCGCAAGGCTCTGTTCTGGGTCCCCTACTCTTCTCAGTGTTCATCAATGATCTTCCCACAACTTTTAAGGAAGCCTCAATACAAATGTAATACACAATCCTATATGCACACAGCCATAGCCTCTCTGACCTTCAACACATACTTCAGTCTGACTTTTTGAGACTCGAAAACTGAATTTCCCACAACAAACTGTTTTTAAACACTAACAAGACTGTAACAATGGTATTTGGGACCAAGACTACATTTTTAAAGCTTCCAGCGACTGAGCTCCAGATTAGAACCAACACTAACACCACCCTAACTCCTGTTACTAGTTTTAAATACCTGGGCATATGGTTTGACTCCCACTTAACATCCGGAATGCACATTGATACCCTGACAACCAAGACCTATGCCAAACTAGGTGTATTTTACAGGAACAAATCCTCCCTCATGCCTAGGATATAGTAAAATCAGCATCGCTGAGGCGGGCTGAGCTGCGCTGAACAGATGCACAAAGCCCCTGCATCTGTAATCATCGCGGCTATAGTTCCTCCCTCCGCATGCTTACTGATGCGTGTGGAGGCTGAGAAAATCAGAAGAGACAGGCAAGTTTGAAATGTTGCCACTTGGGGGAGAGGAGGAGCGGTCACGTGACCGCTCCCATCCAATGGGGCTGCAGCTGGCATTTTTACTACTGTGTCGGAGCCACCAGACAGAGTAAAGGCAGCACAGAGGTGTGTGTGTGTTGTGTGTGTGTTATATATATGTGTGTGTGTGTGTGTGTGTGTGTGTGTGTGTGTGTGTGTGTGTGTGTGTGTGTGTGTGTGTGTGTGTGTGTGTGTTATATATATGTGTGTGTGTGTGGTGTATATATGTTTGTGGTGTATATATATATATATATATGTGTGGTATATATATATATATATGTGTGGTGTATATATATATATATGTGTGGTATATATATATATATGTGTGGTGTATATATATATGTGTGGTGTGTATATATATATATATATATATATATATATATGTGTGTGTGTGTGTGTGTGTGTGTGTGTGTGTGTGTGTGTGTGTGTGTGTGTGTGTGTGTGTGTGTGTGTGTGTGTGTGTATATATATATATATATACTGTATATAGTATGTATATATATGTATATGGTGTATGTGTATGTATATATTTATCAAAGTTGCACAATGTTAATAAATAATTTATTCTCACATGTCTTTTTTTTTTAATTTTTAAAATATTATATAATATTCACACACACACACATATACACACACACACAGGTTCCCCAGTGACACACAAACACACAGACCACTTCAAAGTGACACACACAGTTACCCAATCACACACACACTGACAGCTACCAAGTGACACACACACACAGTGGTACCCGCCTCCCAAGCGCGCTTGCTGTCTCCTCTGCCAGGACAGCAAAAAGCTCCTGGTAGAGTGAGCGGCAGCAAGCAGCAGCGAGCAGCAGCACCAAAGTCTTTACTTTGTCCCAGGCCTCAGTCTCCAGGTCAGAAAGCGTATCGCACAGCAGATGCTAATGCCAATTATTGACTATTTATTTATTTTTATTTGTTTATTTATTTATAAAATGTTTTACCAGGAAGTAATACATTGAGAGTTACCTCTCGTTTTCAAGTATGTCCTGGGCATAGTTAATATGACAAATAATACATGGTTACAAATACAGTTACATAAATGAACAGGGTATACATTATATACAATACATTGCATGCACAATGGAGACATAGTATATGGCTCGGCACCTCAAACCCACCTTAGCAAACTTGACACCCTCTTCAATTCAATTTGTCGTTTTGTTCTCCAATGCAACTACAACATACATCACTGCGAAATGCTCAAACTAGATTGATCATCACTCGAGTCTAGGCGCAAAGTTCACCTTTCCTGTCTTGCCTTCAAATTCTTTATGGGCAAGCTACCCAGCTACCTGAACAAGCTCCTCGCCCCTACCACATGCAGCACTTATCATCTGAGATCAGACTCCAAAAGACTGTTCATGGTCCCAAGGCTCAACAAAGTATCTGGCAGTTCCTCCTCTTACCATGCACCCTAAAACTGGAACAACCTACCGGAGACTCTCACATCCACCAGCAGTTTAAGTTCTTTAAAATCTAAGGCTGTCTCGCATTTTAATCTGGTCTGTAACTGTTTCATACGCCCATAATATATATTTTCTTTAACTGTGCAGGCAATGTCTTGTATATAATGTATACCCTGTTCATTTATGTAACTGTTTTTGTAACCATGTACTATTTGTCTTAACTCTGTGCCCTGGACATACTTGAAAACGAGAGGTAACTCTCAATGTATTACTTCCTGGTAAAATATTTTATAAATAAATAAATAAAATATTGCAGAAAAAGTTACAAAAAATGTTGCAGCTCCCAATCGACATTGATGCTGTTGGGGCTAAGAGTATCCAGACGGAATATCCAGGACATTTCTTTTTGATTAAGGTAATGCAACCTGTCACCACCCCTAATGGATGAAACAACTAGCTCAATGCCCATAAATCGAAAAAATTTCAAGACCACCTTTACTACACTGTAAAAAATGCCTTGAGACTGGATGATTTCATTCCCCATTTCTAATCAGGCAGATATGCTCCATTATGCGTTGCTTTAAAGGCCTAATGGTCCTACCTACATAGCCCATAGAGCAGCCACAGTGAATATAATAAACAACAAACTGGTTTTTGCAATTAATAAAAGATCTTATTGTATACAGTGTGCCAGTTTTTTCTTCTTTGATTGTTTTAGTCGAATGGGCATATTTACAGATAGAACACCGACTACATTGGTAAAATCCAGTGGTAGCTTTCAAAAAACTTTTCCTAGTAGACTTATCATTAGATGAAAATAAACTTGGAGATAATCGTGTACCCAAAGTATTCGCTTTAGAAAAAACAAACCTAGGGCCATTCTTAATAAAGGGGAGTAAATCCTTATCTAAGGTTAAAACACCCTAATGACGATTAATAATGGTTTTAATTTCATAGGATTGTCTACTAAATTTAGTGATGAAAAGTGGTGTCTCTGGTTGGCCATTAGCAAACCTCTTATGTCTTAAGCCTTTCTTTTTGGATCCCTCTCCACACTTAGCAATTAATTCCTTGCGATCAGAAGACCAAGCGTGATCAAAGGCCTTTTGTAACACGGGCCGTTGATAACCAGTTTGTTCGAATCTGTCTAACCTTTACTTGGAGCGGAACAGGAACGTTTAATAGCTGGAGCACAGCCTCCTAAGACCACGTAGGCCTGAAATGTCTGTCATTTTATTTTTGAGGGCAGAATAAAGCAGAACCGTCTTTTAAGGAGTGCTGTGAACAATCTTTTCTTCGTATAAAAATACACACACACACCTATACATTCACACATTCATTGTTTGTCTCCTCTGTGCTCCCTTTTCTTTTTGTCGCTTTCCCCATGCCCCTTTGTCTTTTAGTTTATCCTCTCTGTGCCCCCTTGTGTGATTTGTCTCTTTCTGTCTTTGTGCCTCTTGTGTGTCTTTCTCTCTCTGTCCTCACTTGTTTTGCTGACCCACCCTGTTCCTTCTTTGATTGGTACTTGCCTCCCCCCTCTGTCCTGCTCTCCACTCCATTTTCTGATTGGTCTTCTCTGTTCCTCTGTCTCATCCCCTAACTCTTCTGATTGATCCTTTCTTCTTATGTCATTTTTATTCCTCCACTGAGTGCCATAAATGCAGGAACTGAGTTCCGGCGTGTTCCTGCTCCACTCTAGCCTTGGTCGCAATATAGGACTATGGAGGTTATTCATTAAACTGCTGATCTGCAAAACTATCACACAGAAACTCGCATGAAAGTCAATGGGAGGTTACGTGCAGTAGGGCTCTAATCGGCACAATCACAGTTTAATTAACCCCCAATATCATTTTGTTTTGTGTTATTTAGGACCATAAAAAAAATGGGACTTCAGAACTTAGATATATATATATATATATATATGTGTGTATAATTTTACAAAGTACAGACGTAGCCAATGTTATTGCACCCATTATCGTGCGACACTAAATTGCATGATTGCCTGGCTCTATTTAAATAAATTGAAAATCACACAATAACACATTAAGTCTCGCGCCAGCGTTAATGCAGTATTATGAAATAACAAGCGCAATAGCTTTGGCTACATCTGTTTGGCACTGATACAATACGTGATCTACAAATTGTTGTAATTCTTGACTGGTACAAAGCTTTTACATATCATCAATATTTTTATGTTTACGTCCAGTGAAAACATTCATAGCTAAAACTGGATGAAATGTTTAGAAAACGAGAGCAACTTTCATTGGAAGAGCTTTATGCATTCAATTATCTTTTGTGATACTGCCAACGTTTATTAAAATCAATAATTGTTCACCAAATTATTTCACTGGTCCTGGTTTTCAGCACTTGTGTCTCAGAAACCTTTGCAAATTCCTTCACTTGATACATACCCCCAAAATGTACATTGTGGAATATCCATATGAGCCATAATATGTCCAATATTCACTCATTAGACATAGTAAATGGTGCTTTGTGCAATTATTTAGTTTTATTTATTTGAATAAATGGTGAAATGATCATGTGAAGGCTGACGGCATTGCATTTACAGTGCCAGAACTGCCTATGCTGAGCATTAGGAGAGCTTGTTTTATCACAAGCAACCTTGTGTTTAACATGTGTAAAATGTAATCATTTAATTGTTCATTATTAAGAAGGTGCCCATAAGGGTGTTTATGTCAATTGTTTGTGATATGCTTCTACATGGATGCCTGGCACGGTATTAATCACAGAGACGGCATTGTTCATAATCTAATCTCTTCAAACACATGCCAGAAGAAAACTCCAGTGGTAGATCCATAATTACAGAATTCAGACACTCCGTGCTACAAAGCTGGTGCAGATGCCCATTACTTTCAAACACTCTATAATAATGAATATTGAAATGTCTTTTGGGTGTTGCCTGCTGCATGATATCCAAATATTACCAATCACAACGCTGTTATCTCTACGTATGTTCATTTCAGATGTTATAAGGCATGTAAATATACACTTCTAACAAACAAAAAGAGAAGGATGAATGTGGAAAATGAAATGGCTATACTATGGCCTTTAAACTCCTTTAATTGAGACTATTTCCATTATGTTCAACTTACATGTTACCAATGTAAGTGTAACCCTCCCCCCCCCCTCCCCCTTTGAGATTACTACGGCCTTAAGGGGTTAACTGTGTGGGCCCACACAGAACAACGCCCTTTCCCCATCACATGGTGTTAAGGTGGGAGACGTTAACCCCGCCCCTTCTGACTGGAGACAGTGACATCACAGTGGGATATAAATAGTGAAGGGGATGCTTCTGGAACTCAGATCCCAGGAGGAGTTGAAGAAGATCAATCTCAATGTGAATATTTATATGGGTTCCTATGTTTAGGATAGGGTAAGGTCACTTTTATTGCTGTCTAGTTAGGGAGAGTACCCTGTTAGATAGCGTCTGACAGATCTGATCCCAGACTCTTCTCAAGGTTCAAAGAGACAGCCCATGCCCAGAGAGGGCTCCCCAAACCACAGCCCCAGCCATAGTTGGACAAGCCCTATTGACTTTTATCCAGAAGGCCACGTGGTGTAGGCTGACCCAAGATGGGGAAGCTAATCACAGAGGGAATAGTACCAGGCCCAGTAGGGGCCTCGCGGACATGGACCACTACCAGCGCTATGGAACAGAAGGAATCTATATGTAACATAAGACCAATTAACCCTCAGCGCCATTCTAGCAGGCCAAGATAGGGACAGCTAGGGAAGGCATACAAACAGTATAGCCAAAAGGACACCCAATTGGATATACAAGATAACAAATATGAGACTGTGTCTAAAGGATAATAAAGCTACTGTTTGATTGAATAAAGTTTCTGGCGCCCATCACTGCTTACCACCGCCCAGCCTGCATGAAGCCTCTATCCTGAATAAGGTAATGCATTCTGAAAAGCCCTAACACAGACACTGATGTAAACTCCCTAAGAGCCAGGCAGCGAGGGTCACAGTTAGAACAATATAGTACTATCAGCAGCAATCAAGCAATTTAAAATCTAGAGCTTAAAGTGTATCCCAAATGTTGTCTTGTGTCATACATACATTGAAAAGAAAGGGTTTTCATCTATACCAAATAGTCAAAACATTTTGCTCAACATACTATACGACGGCTTAAACTGCACTATTGATCCAAAACTAGGTCAGAATTTTTGGTTAAAGTTTTTAAGGAAGAAAAGTGACACACAGTGCTCATTTGCATGTCATTACCCAGAATCCTTGGCTGCAGTGGAAGCATTTTAGGCTAAGAGATCAGGGTAAAGACAGGTTTGTGCACCTGTCTGAGACGTGAATGTGCTCACAAGTGGTCATTTTATTTGCTGTACACTGTACGGTGGAGGTTTTTCCCCCACTTTTTTATTCACAATAACTTACTTTGTGTCCAAGGAAGAAAAGCATGAAAACAAATGTATTAAAAACATATAAGACCCTATTCAATGTGCTGTGATGATATCTTCCATATGCTGGAGACAATTTTAGCCCCTTTCTTTTTATTAGAGCTGATTGTTTTCTCCATCAGTGAGAAAATGTCTTCACAACATATTGAAGATGGATCATAGGCCTATTATAAATAGTACCCCCTTTTAGCTTAATTAATTTGAGTATACAGTGGTGTGAAAAAGAAAGTACACTCTTGTTGAATTCTATGGTTTTACATATCAGGACATAATAACAATCATCTGTTCCTTAGCAGGTCTTAAAATTAGGTAAATACAACCTCAGATGAACAACACATGACATATTACCCCATACACCGTAAGGGTGTACTTTCTTTTTCACACCACTGTATATGACTACTTCCTACTATTATTAGTATATGCATATATATTTAGTAGGGAGCCACCAGAGAAAAACAAAGTCACATAAATAAATAAATAAAGTAAAAAATATTTTTTTTTATAAAAAGAAGGTATTTCTTAAAAGCACTATACTGGAGGGAAAAGAACCCCATTGGACGAGAGCACTCTATCAAAGGTAAAGGGCACATAGACAACCTGGTTGAAAATAATGTTTAAATTGGTATTACAGGAGGGACAAGACGATGCCCATTGATATGATTGTAGCGATGAAGGGGGGGTTGGGGTTACACCCCAGCTGGCCACCCCTGTAATAATGTGTATTTCTGTTTTTATGCCCCTGCCTCAGTACAAAATGTATGTCACCAATTACATGTGTATTTCTCCCCTTACAGTGTATGCACCAAACCCATACACTTGGTTCAGGTCGGGAGGGAAAGGGTTAATGGTGTTTATATATTTATGGCCCTTTGTTCCCCTTCCCGCCTTTTCAATCCCCATTTGCAGCCTGTCCCATAGGTCGCCATTGGAGCTCCATGAAAGCCTATGGAGATTTCAAGGGTTTTGGCCCGATATCAGAGAAGACCAGCAGATGGCGCCCGAGAGGATGAGCGGAACTTCTCCATTGAAATGAATGGCGTAATATCTTTCAATGGGGATTCCTCGAGTTCGCTCTCCAAGAACGAGTTGGCTGCCGGCCAAACCGCAATCCCCGAAAGCAGATACAATTTCGATGAAAGAGCCTTTGAACACTAAAGTGCCG